>NC_080671.1:85215577-85516098 GCF_030247195.1 Topomyia yanbarensis
AGAATGGAGTTGTCAGGAGGAGGGTAGTGGTGTGGAAAGTGAGAGGATGACGTAAGAGGGGTGTTATGTGAGTGGAAGGGGACCGGATTCCACAGTCACGCCCTTGTTCGAGTTTCAGAAAATGCATCTTAGTCCAAAAAATAGATTTAGGGATTAGATTGTCGATTTTCAAAGTGATTGCATAACCTTTCTATTGAAGAAAGGCAAAAAGGAAAATTCACGTGTGATCGGATTCTTTTACTCATAACTCCGGAACCAATACTTCGTTCAAATGAAATTTGGTAGCAATCAATGTTAAGACTATCAAAGATAAACTCAAGATAGAGTGGACAGGGATTTTTCGTTTACCAATACAATGCGACCCCTCGATGAAAACGGTTCTCCGTCATAGTGACAGTTGACTGTTTTTCAAACATCAAGCTGCGTCGATATTTAAACTTCGTTTTGAATTGCAATAATTATTATAACTAGTGTTACTGAATGTATTATGTAGAAGTCCTGTAAAAATTGTTTTATTCTCTACGGACGTGCTTAAAAAATAGCGCTTGTTCAATTTAGAGAATGCATTCTCGTCTTTCCAACTGTAATCACTCGATTCCGCGCTATTCTGCCAAGGAATCCAACCGAGCTAATTTACATATGAAACCACCTGCTCTAGTTCTACTCGTCCTCTGAGCTGGAAAAACCGAATTATCCATATGCATAAAAAGTTCTAATTGCAACCGACCAAACCTACATGTTTACATCACGATTTTCACAGCGTTTGTTTGATGTGTATCCAAGAAATTTCGTCGACGCTATCGACGCCTGTTAACGAAGGGAGAACAAAAGCATACTATTATTGAGTTCACTGGTTCACGGTTCCTGAACCATTGAATACTTTACGCTGACGTCACAAACGAACTGAGTGTTCATTTTTGACAGTTCACTTGTACTGTTTACATGGACTTAGAAAAATTCTTTACGATTTGCTTCGAGCGAATCTAGTCGGTCACAATTTTTTCCATGTAAACAGTACAAGCGAACTGTCAAGAAAAATAAGGTTAACTGTGTCAGTAAAGAACCTAATACCCTTCGTTTAAGACTAAGATTGTGAGAATACAATCAGCAATATATGAGAAACAGGTGTGACTCTAATTTCGGAGCTTTGTCACCTAGGAAAGGGTGAAATCATCATACTGTATCACAAAATCCTGATTGATTAGCTACAAATTTGCTCCTTTCAGTGAAGTTTTTCTTTAGGCCAACGGGGTCCGGCATAACAGTTTAGTTAGGAATCCGTTCACTACATGGCGCTAACGCGCATACGAAGCTGTGCACTTCAATTTGCTTCATCTGGTTCTTCAAACGTTCCAGAAGATTCGTGTCTTAGTTCAAAAGCTCATGATTAGGCGCAAGAAAATCGTTTTTACTGAGAACACTGGCACCACATTGCGCTAGTGTGTATGTGAAAGAATTATTGGACATGTTTTAGCTGGTGATCGTGATTTCCAAAAAAGTCGAGGCCCTAAGCTAGCTTGTCTAGAAGGACAAGACTGTTCGGAAGTTGCCGATAGGTATAGCGTGATGCTGTCAACAGCGCCGCCACCGGTCAAAAATGTCGCTTTCGACATCACCTATCAAAAATACACCACATATCTATTTAGAGTATCCTGACAAAAATTAAATATTTCCAAAAAAAAATTGAATTGTCGATTTCTCGATCGTGTTCGTTATGAAATTCACACCAAATTTTTCATTGATTCTGCAACATATCGCGTTGTATCAATATAAACCACGTAGTAGGATAAATTGGGGAAAAATGCCGCACATTTCTAAAAATCGATCCTGCATCAAAGTAAACCATTCAATATTCGAAGAAATCATTTTTATCAATTCCGACAGGTTTCTAAAATACTATGAAATGGTTTTTGTCATGAAAAAAAATCATCAAATTTTCACGAACATTTAAAAAAGTCATTGCGGGAGAGATTCCGCATGTGCGGATGAGACGCCGCACCGTTGCCACAAACTGAAAAATGGCGAACAAAAGTATTGTTTAGCTCTCGTTGTTGTTTTTTGTGATTAGGTGTCCAACTGAGTTTCTTGAAGTTTGATTATACCTATAAATCGGCTAGCACCTACACTTTTTTTAAGGGGGTACTACCATTTCTAGAAACATTTTTTTATTCAACATTTTAAAAATATTTTCTATTCTTTCGTAACCTTGTATAACGGTTAAGTTTAAGTAACTTAAGGGTACTATTTAGCTATATGTTTGTACGAGCGATATACATCTATGTGTTAGGGTTTCTTAAAAGTAGTTTTTGGCTGTTTCTCCCAACAATGAATTTATATAACTTAGGTTTGTTCTTGAAAGATTCATTTTGAAAAAAATGCCATCATTTCCTTGAAATTTTCGTTTTTATCCCAATATTGACATCACTACAAATCAATGCATTCACGGAAATTGGTGCCTGGAACTTTAAAGAATAAACCGAAGTAACTAATACTTAGATACATATCCCCTCTTTTTAAATATATAGATAAATAGACTCATAATCCTATATGTCACTGTGCTAGGTCCGTTAATTTGTGAATATACCTTAATAATAACCTATACCTAACGCAAATGTTCATTTAATGACATTTCGATATGCTACAGTGGCAGTCGAAAGGACTGCGTGGGTTTTCTCTATGCCCTCGACCTGCTGGCCAAGCCACGGCAGGTCACGTGAGGGTGGGTCATACTACGACCTCTTAACTGCCCTAGCTCGAGCTGGAGGCTCTATATCTCAAAGTCGGCTTTATTCAACGGGATTGGCTAATCAGGAACTCACGGATATGTGTTGTGGATAAGCAAAGATCTGATACAATATCCTAATTTTATTAAATACATTTCTTTACTACCTGTGTGTGTCACTAAATTTTAATGTGCTGGAGACCGACCGGCGTCTGCTCCCTGCTCGCCTTCCGGTTCGTTGACTATCACGGTTTCGGTACCGCCTCGTAGGACAATATTTGATGGCCACTTCGAATGATGAGTCGGTTCTGGGAGACGACGGTTAGTGGATGAGCGTTCCTTGTACAGTTCACCTTCTTGCTATGCTGGGCGTCGGGTACGGTTCTGAAGGTTCGACAACCGTTCGCTTCAAGCACGTGTACCGTAGGGGCGTTCGTTAAGGCCACCTTCGTGCCTCGCAGTCCGAGCCGGACTTGGTTTGACGGATTAGCGGTTTGTCTAGGGAACAATTTACGGGTCCTAATGGGGCACACAAGCGGATGAAGGAACACTTTAGATTTACGGCTTTACCATTTTAGTCGCCATGATAAGGTAAAGTTATATTTATCACAATTTCCTGGCTGTTGGTAGTTATAACAACCTGTGCTATAAAACTGTTGAATAATTACTTGGATACAATTTAAGTTCACTTGTATCTTCTCGATTGGCTTTACGTCGACTGCTTCTTATAAGATTCGGTTAGAAAAAGACCATCTTGGGCCTAAACCGGTAGTACTCGGCCTCCCTCACTCATTTTCCGCCTGTCCCTATCATTTACCTTATCATCCACTAAACTGTCTCAGGCGTTACTTTTTATTGAGCAGTGTTTATTGTAGTGTAGTGCGTACTATACCTTACTTAGTACCTAAGCTGTGTAGCGTGTTCGAATTGGCCGTTATATTTCTTATAATTCGTCGGAGATAATTACCGATAGTTTTAATTTAGTACTATTTACAATAAATTTTTATCTAATATATAGTTTTTATTTTAGGGATTTTTAGTTTACAAAAGCTGTATTTATTATTTTAATTAAATGTTACGAACGGAACAGATGTGAAAAAATACTTTTTAGCTATGGATCCTTCGCCATCATGTGCGGCATCTCACCCGCAATTTTGATACGGCATTTATCCCAATTGTAGGGGAGAGATGCCGCACGACGACATTTTCCTCTCAAATTATGGATGACTGTACTCATGATCAGAATGCCTTCTAGAAGGTCCCAGCTATTCAACCGATACATGGTTTAATCAAAAAAATCGAACGATTTAAAAAAAAACGAAATTTTAATGCATCGCTGAAAATTTTTTGATGCTCCGTTATGCAGCTGAAAGCACATAATCATTAATAAAATTTTGGTGAGTTAATAATAAGGATTATTTTACATCTCCAGTGTTGTAATTCTTCGAAAGATAATCTCACAGTATCATATTACCGTATAAAGTTGACCTCATATACAAGATATAGAGAGTGCGGCATCTCTCCCGACGCGGCATCTCTCCCGAAATTACCCTAATTAAATTAGAAACATCTTTACCAGCTGTGAAACGGATTAACAACGTCGCTGTTTTGAAGCATATGCTTCGGAATGAAACAGTTTTACCTATAAAACTCGTGTAACTGAAACAGAACAGAAACGATGCAATGTTTCAAAAGCAGAACAACTTGTTGCACGAAACTTGTGTACAACTGTTTCTTTAATTATTCAAAGATGTTGCGTAACATACGAGTAATGTACCCTTTTCCGTAACACAACTATCTACCACACCAGATACATAAACGATAAGTTGCACAATCAGTTGAGAAACACAATTTAGCAACTAAATGTGCTGCTACAGCTTATATTCGAGTAGTTTTCACAAACTACCATTATGATACATTTATGATGAATTATGGAGCTCGAGACGCATCGTCACGAGATGTAATGGATTTCCCTTCCAATCCTGAAATCCCGCGTTTCAGTCGCTTCTGATTGTTACCGTCCACACCAAAAACGTGCCAATCATCCGCCTAGAATATCTCGTGCCAGAGAAAGAGAATAAACAGCTCTACATGGTATAGAAATAGAGCAACACCCGTTAGCCTCGACTTGCAGCCAGCCAGTGGAAAGCGTCAACAAGAAAATTGTTGGGCTTTTCTTTCCTTGGATTAGTTTAGTATAGAACGTAGCCGAGTGCGGATCGCGTTCGCCGGGACTTCTACACAGCAGGAAAGACCCTTTCCGGTGGTCACGTTGGGAAGCTAGCTAGCTTCCTTCTGGTTTGACCACCGCAGCAACCGTGTCACCTTCAGTACATCAATCGTCCTTCGCGCCGTCCGACTATACCTTTTTACGTAACCAAATCCCCGTGTTTTGCACAGTGTGTACCAGGACATTTACTAGTGTTGCAAAAGACGCCGGCGCGCCGGGTGGGGACGGAAAAAGCTTTCCGTCAATTCATCCGTTCTGACCTTTTCAAACGGTTCAGCCTATTTGTGGAAATCGTCAACAGTCGCGGATTTTTTTTTCTGTCGGATTTTTTTGGTTACCATTAATGGATTTTAAGTGGTGAACTAGTGACGATAAAAAGCAGATAAAATGAGTATATTTTATGTGATTTTTATGCTAATCATTCTGACCGTACTCAAAGTGGAGCCAGGTTTGTGAACTCTCAAATTTCAAACATTCCATTGCAATCACCTTCTCACCTTTGCACGATGTGTCAGCACAGTTAGAATTGAATCCGTTATTTCATTTCAATTAAGGGAAGGGTTACGGTGTTACATAAAGCGGGTGGCAGCTTGAACTTTTTATCAACCACAGAAGATTAATGGACATAACTGAATGGAGTCGAAGTGGATTGGGTGGCTTTCCTGTGTCAATTTATTGAGGTGTTTACTTAGGTACGATGATATTTCCGGAGGCATTTTTTGCCTAGTGATGGATTGCATTTGCAGGATCTAGGAGACTGATCCAACGCACTGAGGAAAAAAACCAAAAGAAAAAAATCTCAAAACCGACAGACTACCGGCTTTTAACTGTTGTGTCTGCCCACGTTAGAAGAGATATGAATCGACCAATTTTTTTCGTTCCACTTCTACTTTAAATATTGCAAATCAGTCATGGAAGTTGTCAAATAAGGCTTGTAGTATCGCATTATGTACCTATTATTAATTTTAAAAGAATTACCTCAATATTTACTGAGCATCATAGGAAGATACGTATTACATATGAGAATGAAAATTTACAAGTTCGTTTCAAATTGAAAAAGTTAATTTTCCGGTAGTTTCCGGTTGAATGAAATGTGTCATATGAAAGACCAGTTGTTCTTTGTTCTAATACTGATGTTTCTAATTTCGCATTTTAAACCACTTTGACATTATCAATCAATATTTATAAAATTAATTATTTTTCGGATTATTGTAGAACTATTACCAGAGTTACAAAAAAGCATTTTATGTGATTTAATGGAGGAGTGTTCTGAAAGATGTGTTGAGTGAAAATTTAAATACATAGATGTGGATTTTGTGTTATCTTGCAGATCAGAAAAAATAGTGTAGCAAGAGCATAGGCATTGGCAGATTTTTTTATTTCGATTATAGAGGTTTTAACCTTAAGGTCATTCGCCTCTTCGGATTAGAAAAATCTCTTATGAAAAATTTCTAACCCTATGTACGGGGTCGGGACTCGAACCCAGGTGCGCTGCGTACAAGGCAATCGATTTACCAATACGCTACGCCAACCCCTCATTGACAGATTATTTTAAGAAGAAATGGGTAGCAGCAAGTTATAAGAAGGAATATTTCTTTAACACGCAAACACTCAATCGTTTAATACCTTTTTGGACTAAATCAAGAATCTAGAGAATTGGGCGACCTAAGAGGTTCAAAAATTTTGAGCGAATGCAATTAGCATCGCAAAACTTGAAATTCTATTAATTAACTAGCATTCGCTGTTCAAAAGAGCTAACACCAATGACGGGCTTCTGGTAATTCTTCTGGCTCGTATTTGATCAAAAAGTTCATATAAAGCACTACAAATTATTAAATTAACACAGTACTATATCTCAAATAGAAAACATACTTTTTCGCAGCCTCGTTATTTTTCTAAAAGCTAATCTATCTTGAAAAACCTATTTTAATCCACCTAGCGGTGCAATTGTGCCTTTCTCAATCATGAATCACGAGAATGTGTGCGTTGTTTATATTCATTAAAAGAGTTCGAGTTCTAAAATTTTGAAAAAAAAAACAGCCACGGTAATATTGAACTGAAAAAAGGTGCGAAATCGGCAAAGTCCCAAAAAGTCGATTTTTACAAAAAAAAATTTTTTCGAGATAACATAAAATCTCGACGTTTCATGCATTTTAAAGATGTATGGCATCAAAAATACGAATTCGATTTCTGAAATTTCATGTGGTCCCCCCTTTGAAAAAAAATTTGAGTTCCGGCTTATATGGGAATTTCATATGTGACCGGACGGTTTAGTCTATATTTCCGGAACCATATAAGCGATCCGTACGAAATTTTATAGACATCTATGGGGATATTATAGCTATCATTTGGGACTAAGTTTGTGAAAATTGGCCCAACCATTTCCGGGAAACTGATGTGAGTTCGTAAATTTTGAAAGATGGCCGCTTTTCCCGGGCACTTCCGGAACCGTCTATGGTGGTTAATGTAGTCAACGAAAGTTTGGTTGGCCGTCGGTGACCTAGAACAGCAAATTTAAGTTGTTTGAGAGACATTTTAGCGAAATTTTTACCTTTTTTGCTTTCATCGGAGTATCGGTTTGAATCACAATTTGCTATGTGATTGCACGCCAAAACCTGTAACTCCGGAACCGGAAGTCGGATCGGGATGAAATTAAATAGCCATTTACGGGGACGCAATACCTTTCATTTGAGGCCAAGTTTAGTCGAATCGGTCTAGCCATCTCCGAGCAACCGATGTGACTGTTATTCTGAATTTAGATACGTCCGCCGGGGCTTCCGGAACCGAGGATGGTGGCCAATGTGGCCAAATAGACTTTGAATGGATATTAGTGACCAAATACTACAAATCGAAGCAGTTGTGGTCATATTTTGGAAATTTTTTCACCTTTATACATTCATTGCAGAATTTATTAAAATCGACATTTTCTGCGTGTTCGTACTTATCACCCTGTAATTCCGAAACCGGAAGTCGGATCCATTAGAAATTCAATAGCAGCCTATGGGAACGTTGCACCTTTCATTTGAGACTAAGTTTGTCAAAATCGGTTCAGCCATCTCTGAGAAAAATGAGTGACATTTTTGGTCACATACACACACATACACACACACATACATACATACACACATACATACACACACACACCGACATTTGCCGAACTCGACGAACTGAATCGAATGGTATATGTCACTCGGCCCTCCGGGCCTCCGTTAAAAAGTCGGTTTTCAGAGCAATTGCAATACCTTTCTATTGAGAAAGGCAAAAAGGTATAAAAAAATACATTTATCGTTTAAGTGGATTGATTCGTACAGCTTTCATTTCAGGACCATCCGAATAATTTTAATTATACATGAATTTTATCTAAAAATAATAAATCAACAACGAGAAGTGTAAAATATCACTTGGGGATTGATTCGTAAAGTTTAGTTTCTGAACCGATTCACGTTTTATTTATTTATAACTGTTTCGTTGAGCAAGAAACCTGCAAAAAATTTGATCGGATTTGATGCATAGAATGCTCCACAGCGGTATGGTTGTGAGGAACATCACGATCGCGTTGCAATGAGCGTTTATTTGTTCGCGCTTTAGACCTCGTTAATCAGACCCTAAGTGCTATAGCGTTCACTAAATCATTGGAGCGTTCTTGTGTGTTTCAAAAACTTGGGATGATCGCGATTGCATGTTTGTCTTTGTGTATCATCGCAAAGGGACCGAGCGTTTGTATGTTAACCTGTTCGATTGCGTGGGCTATGCGTGTTAGCATGTATGTAATAAATTCGAGTTTATAACCGTGTGGCCATTAGACTGCCCAGAAAAATAATGAATTTTTGAAAACTCAATCGGCCCACCCCTGAGTCGATTCCTAGTCCCACCAAGAGTACTTGCTCCAAATTTGAAGCAAATCGGACAAGTTTAGCTACCGGACCAACATGCTTGAAGTTTGTATGGGATTTTTCGACAATTTACATGGAGAAAACCCTCTTGCTCACATTTTCGCCGCTAGGTGGCACTGTATACATCAGGTTATCACCAAAAGTGAAACTTAAGAAGATAATTTTATTATCTACAACTTTGTTGAAGACTGCAAAGCGATCCGACTCCCATAGGAAAAGTTATTAAACTTTTAACGAAGTGATGTCTGAGTCAGTTTTGCATGGGGCCTAGCAGTGCATGGTAGTGTATCAGTACTAGGTTCTAACAAACTAAACATTTTTGTGGATTAATGGTTAGATTTAGCTGAATAGTATGTTCGGAAGAATTGCAGTACATAATACGAGTTATGTTTTGGTTAGAAAATTTTAGTTCACTCTGTGACCGCATAGATGGCGCCAACACTAACTTTTCAACGGAGAGAGATAGAATATCGAGATGTTTGGAAGAATTACTGCAATATTCTTGTTCTACAACTTTGTAGAAGACACCTAATTTCTATCTCTCTTCGTTGAAAAGTTAGTGTTGGCGCCATCTATGCGGTCAGATGTGGAACTACAATTTTCTAACCAAAACATAACTCGTATTATGTACTACAATTGTTCCGAACATAGTATTCAGCTAAATCTAACCATTATTCCATAAAAATGTTTAGTTTGTTAGAACCTAGTACTGATACACTACCATGCACTGCTAGGCCCCATGCAAAACTGACTCAGACATCACTTCGTTAAAAGTTTAATAACTTTTCCTATTGGAGTCGAATCGCTTTGCAGTCTTCAATAAAATTGTAGATAATAAAATTATTTTCTTAACTCTCACTTTTGGTGATAATCTGATGTATACAGTGCCACCTAGCGGCGAAAATGTGAGCAAGTGGGTTTTCTCCATGTAAATTGTCGAAAAATCCCATACAAACTTCAATCACGTTGGTCCGGTAGCTAGACTTGTTCGATTTGGCTCAAATTTGGAGCAGACACTCCTGGTGGGACTAGGAATCGACTCAGGGGTGGGCCGATGGGGGTCATTTTTTTCTGTCACTCTAGTGGCCATTCTGATATTCGCGTGTGTTCTTGTTCGTGAATCTAATACTGATAATTTTAGTGCACGGTTCAACTACTAGGAAAGAGTGAGTTTCCCCATACCACCAGAGTTCCCAGTCATGTCGCCATGGAACGTATTGTCTAGTGGATCTGAGCATCATTTTTTTCAGATTGGCCCAACTAAAAGTATGAACTCAAGCTGCTAGAACCGGGGGTAGAGACTTCCGGAAGTGACCGATTCATGATCGCGCGAACACGGGCGCTCGTAGGGGGCTCTTGAGATCGTGCTAAAACGTTCACTTAGTCACCGGGGCGTTATCATGTTTGCGAGATTGCGAACGTAGGTGAATGTGGTTGATTGCTAGGAGCACAAGCATTTGGATAGTAACGTGCTTGTCGCGTATGCTAGTGTGTATGTAACTTCGCGTGTATAAATTCGAGTTAATAACCGTGTGGTCATTCGCACATTCACGTGTGTTTTTGAATGATCGCACATGAATCTGATGCTTTATTTGGGTTTACGCTTCCGATACTAGAAGAAAGTGATTTCCATCATTTCACTAGAGTTCCCGATTATGTTGCAATGAAACTTTTTATCTAGAGTACCTGAGCGATTTTTTTTTAGAATGGTCCTACTAAAAGCCTAAGCTGCTAGCACCGATGCAAGGGGTTTCCGGACGTGACGGATTCATAATTGCGTGAGGAAGCGTCTCCTTTAAGTTTCACCCATTTTTCATTCTCGCGTTCTTTTCTGGAGGCAGTCATTTTACCGTAAATTAAAATTTTAAATTTAGCAAAATATATTGCAAATTTAAAATAATTTTAATTCTGCAGTACAAAAATTTTCGTGAAAAAAATATTTGGACCAATCGAAAAAAATGTACATCAAATACTCGAGATTCTTAAAATATCTTGAAATGTACGCACGTTTTCTTTGACTCCTTTGACCAAATTTAGGGCTTCAAAAAGAATATTTCAATCGCACTTTCACAAAGGTATTTTTAAACTTTCTTGGGGTTTTACGCCTTCATGACGGCCTAAAATGTTTTGGTAGGGTGGATTATTGTAAAAAATAACATTATTGTTTCTGTAGTAGACTAAGACGGCATAGTGAAAGATGCCAAATCCAGCCGAGAAAATCTTGGTGAGATCTCAAGAAATTCAGAAGTCACTTTTGAAGGCATCCAAACACATTTGTCCGTTCACGGTCCCAGGCGTGGCAAAGAACTGACTGTTTGCCACCTCAGCGAAATACGAAAAAATCTTAAACTACCGGGGCCCCTGGCCTTGGCTCAGGGTACCGTAAACCGAGGTGACATTGAGCACTTTTCGAAGTAATCATTACATATTTTTAGACGCAACACATTTTTTTCAAGTTTAATATTTTTAAAACATGTACTGATGTATGGAGACCAAGATTGGATGGTTTTACCTAAAATTGTCCGATTACAGCTATTTTTCCAAAAATGATTTCAAGTTGAAGTCCGTTTTCGAATTCCGGGGTGACTTTGATAACCTGCATGTTCATCATATTAAGTAATTGATGTCAATGTTTTTCATTCAAATGTTTGTTAATTTGTTAAAACCATTACTGGAAAGATACTCATTGTCAAATAGATGTTTATTAGTATTATACAAAGTATTTCAATGTACTATAAAATTCGAGTAACCGAAATTCGTATAATTTGTGCCCAACTAGAATAAAATATTCTGAAAACCTTCACAACTGCCAAAATAGTTTTATTTCAGTATTTTGTCAATGTACAAATAGTTTCATCCATTTTAACACGTTGGAATATTGTACAATAAAAAAAGGTTGCGAATTTTAGCTTTAAATATTTGGAAATAATTGACAACTAGTTTCACAAAAAATTGTATTTAAAATAAACAAACTCTTAAAAGTAAATTTGGCACATCCCACTCTAAAGGAAAATAATTGTAATTTATTACTCTTGTCCAAATTTGACATTTATTTGTTTTATAAAAAAATAGACACTTTACGAAGCTAAGGTAAAGTCAAATTTCGTTTTTTTTATAGTTTTTGTACCCAAAAACCGAACAATATACTTAAAAATTATAACAAATCAGTATTTTATAAGTTTAGAGTAAAATCATTTCAAATTAAAATGATTCGGTAGACTATTTTGGTTTAATAAGCGATCTCCGAAAAAAGTTTCGAGCGATCAAAGTCACCCCGATGATCAAAGTCGGTTTACGGTACCCATTAATTTTTTTTTAAATTCTCAAAGGCCCCCCTCTCATATTTTGACAAATGTCAAAGTAAGCTCAGATGCCAAATTTCACATTATTTGGACAATTCTAGACTCCTGCCCACTTTTGAAATAGCACTCAGAAAATTACCATTCATACCTCTTTTTAATACAAATGACCTTAGTACTTGAATGGAGATATTTTTGTATCTCGAAAAATATGGGAAAAAATACTTGGTCATTATGTCCACAAAATCCCCGATTTTTACTAATTTTTCTGCTCCGTGATGCAAATCATACATATTTTGCAGATTTTCTAATGTTAAAAAAACTCAGAAATCGAACGGAACCTTTTTAACTTTTGTCCGAATACGGGAAGTCGGGGTTATAGCGCCGTTTGTCATTCATATTAAATTTCATCAGTTTCTCGTACATATATCTCTATTATTCCTCAATCAATTTCCATAAAATGTAACTTGTTGAACGTGGAAAATTGTTAGGAATAAAACAAAGATAGATTCGTTACCGGTAAATTAGAAACATCATTTTTTTTACATTAACTCCACACATCACATTTTTTTTCATTAAAAGTTCTAATACCTCAACTTCCCCTATTTTTCCAGGAATTAAACTTTTCTCATGTGATCCCTAAGCTTATTTTATACTAAAAGTATTAAATTAAATAATAATTTATTGTTAAATGAAGTTAGTATGTACGATTGATGGAAATGTGAAATCGAGACTAAATGTCAGAATATTTAATGTTTCAGAATTTTAACGGTAACAAATCTATTTTTCTTTTGTTCCTAAGGATTTTCCACGTTCAACAAGATAAAGTTTATTAAAATTCATTGAAGAATAACAGAGATTTCTCGTATTCGGCCAAAAGTCAAAAAGGTTCCGTTCGGTTTCTGAGATTTTTCCACATTAGAAAAACTGCAAAATATGTATGGGTCATTCCACGTCAGATTTACAACCAAAATTTTGTTTCCTTCCCAAAAAAATTTCTTGCATTCTTTAGGTAAAAATAATTGACACTTTTTTTGTTTTAGCTAAATATGATATTTTTTCAAGTTTTTAGTTTTTGAACTTTTGCAGTTTATAAAAGTTGCGTTTTCAAATAAGCTTACCGAAAAAATTTACAAAAAATATTTTTTGTTATATAACTTATGAAAAAGTTATATAACTTATGTATTTGAAACAAATTGAATTTTTTTTAAAGCTGCGCCAATTTTTTTACTTAATATTTTCTTTGAATATTAAGAATCATGTTAAAAAGTTTGTGTAAAAATTTGGGAGTGGATATCAAAATACTTTGCGAGATATTACAATTATAAACTTAAAACAAGGCAATTTTTCACTAAACGCCCAGTGATCGGCTTGCTATAGTTGAAATATCTCGCAAAAAACTTCGATTTCCAATCTGAAATTTGTACACAATCTTCTCGATATAATTATAAATTATTTGAAAAAAAGCTAAAAAGAATGTTTATGATTGTAATATTTCGCAAAGTATTTTGATGTCCTCACAACATTTTTACACAATAATTTTAACATGATTCTTAATATTTAAATAAAATATGTAAAAACAATTTGGTCTAAGTTTAAAAAAATTCAATTGCATATTTCATAAGTTAAAAAATATTTTTTTGTAATTTTTTTTCGGTAAGCTCATTTGAAAACGCAACTTTTTTAATTTAATATTTCTTTCCATATATCGAATAATTTCGGAGTTATCTTTGATTGAAAAATGTTCAATTTAATAAACTTCAAAAATTCAAAAACTAATAACTTGAAAAAAATATCATATTCAGCCAAAACAAAAAATACGTGTCAATTATTTTTAGCTAAAGAATGCAAGAAAAATTTTTGGAAGCAATCAAAATTTTGGTTGTAAATCTGACGTGGAATGACCCGTATGATTTGCATCGCGAAGCAAAAAAATTAGTAGAAATTGGGGATTTTGTGGACAAAATGACCCGGTACCCTTTCTCGTATTTTTCGAGATACAGAAATATCTCCATTCAAGTACTAAGGTTATTTCCTTTAAAAGAGGTATGAATTGTAATTTTCTGAGTGCTACTTCAAAAGTTATAGCATTTAATATATCTTTCCACCATATTTTCCCATAGCACCAATTTGAAAAATTTCAAGCGAAGTGGACGGGCGTCTAGAATTGTTCAAATGATGTGAAATTTGGCATCTGAGCTTACTTTGACATTTGTCACAATATGAGAAAGGGGGGGGGGGGGGGGTGGTGGCTTTGAGAATAATTTTTTTTTTTTTTGCAAAACCCTAGTATACATGTGTAAAGACGGTACTGGATGAGTTTTTTTGGTGTGGTACTCAATAGCATCATTGTGATTTTCTATAGTGAAAAATTGTAGTCGTCCTTCGTGGCTCACAATTTGACTTTGCGTTAGTCGTTTGATCGTAACCTAAGGTTTAAAAATTACCATTAAAACAAATTTAAAATTCAGGAACACAAGAATGTTCTGCTTGTGTTAAGAATATTTCCATTGTGAAGTCCCCCTAATCAGAGCATGCTCCTGAAATTAGTGTCAAATTCCTGTTTTTCAGTCTTATGATGTTCTTGTTTATTTTAAACTCCTTTGAGATTTTAAGTAGGTTTGGCTTCAAGGTAGTTCTTATTTTCTTAATAGAGTGAAGTTCAAAAATGTTCAAAGATTGATTAGTCTTAGACGGTTTGGGCATAGGGGAAAATGTTAAATCCAGCCAAAACAGTGTACTCAACTGTGATATATAATTCACAAAGGAAACATGGTGTATCGAGAAGATCTGATCGGCTCAAGCATTTTCATTTAAAATGGGCTTTTATGTGGAAAGTCATTCAATCCAACATGTAGCCACTAACACACCGCGTTTATCCTTAATAAAATTGTAACTCACAAAAATAAATTTATCTCTCGCGAAGTATGTACCTCGTAAATGAAAAATGTTTTCCTTTTTCTAGGTCAATGTATTAAGTGCTACAACTGTGATTCGACTAGCAATGACGATTGTTCCCAACTTAATAAAAATGCAGGAATCGTAGCAGAGGTAGGTATGAATTATTACTTTCGGATGATGGTTGCCAATCTCTAGGGAAGCTCGCTAACAACATTCTCGAAAACCTGTGGCCATCCCTGGTTATCATGTTAAGAATCGTCGATTTTTTTTTACAAATATCTATCTTTTTATCTGCTTCTTTTACTTTATATTTGATACAGCGAGGTTTGTCGTAAATTACAAAATGGTTGTCTCCGTTGTTCAGCGCACTTTTACTAACAGCTTCGCTGAAGAGGCATTGTTTTGCTCTTTGATATCTTCGATATTATTGCTTATTGTTTGTGAATATCCTTTATGAAAATGGTGGGATCAAGAAAGCCGAATAACCTTCTTTTATAAAGATATGTGTTTTCCTCGCAGCATTAGAAGTTGCTCAATTTTTACTTTTCAATGCTCAATACAATTCTCCTAGAATATTTACAAAAGTCCATTTGCGTGAAAAACGCAGTAGAAGACAGTTTTTATCGGTTTTCATAATATTGCAAAATAACGAAAATATCTTAAAATTTCATTTTTCGTCTTCAACGTAATCTGTCCCTGGCAGCACTGCTCCGTCGGAACCCAATGAGATTAATTGCAATAACTAGGGGCGGATCCAGAAAAAAATTAGGTAGGGTTCAGAAATTTCGATTTTAAAATGAACATTGTACAATTCGTAATACTTAACAATCTTATTTATTGAATATTAGTTCTGTTGGTCAAATTTAGTTTGGAATGATTTTGAGTTTGAAACTAATATAAACTTGAAACTAATTTAAAGGGAGGACGTCCCGAGCGGTTAACTCTCGTGGAGCTCCCTTCGAGTCGGTTAATTTTCATCATTTTCGGCACAGTTTACTGCCTCCCGGTTATCTAAGTGTGAATAATGATACAATTTAACGATTATAAAAAGTGAAATGGCTTATAAAAGCATTTTTTCGACTGACGCGAGTGGTGACAGTTTGTGAAAATCTAATTCCGGATAATGAAAAAAAAATCTTTTCCTCGCATTACGGGCCGTCGATTCCCGATGCAAGGACAATCAAAGTGCACAGAAAACATCTAGAAACACAAGGTACATTCTAAAAATAGTGAAAAATGGCTTTTCAGAGAAAAAATTCGATCCGAAAAATGAAAAAAATACGGCAATAAGAAAAATTGGTATATTCAAATAATTGGCGCTTCACCAGCGACTAGCGACTACCAGGTGTTGCCCGAAAATTCTTCGCCCGAAAAATAGGTGGCAAACCAGCCGGTCCGTTCTCAGCTAATGTCGTCCGCGTCTCTTATCACCTATTTTTTATTGGGTGTTTCATCGGCGGTGCTATCTTTGAAAATGAGCCGCCTTGGATATTCAACAGTTTTTTTTTTGCTTTCTTATTTTATTGCTAATGAGTAGAGGTTTTGATTCTTACAGAATGAGAGGGTGTGAACGGATCTAGCCGAGAAGACAATACCGTAAAAATAAATAGTTGTTCGGAGGTCGGCTCCAATGGGACTTTGATTTGACTGGTATCGAGGATCGCGGGTCAATACGTACTGAAAATTCGCCGCGTCTGTTTAAATTAATCTAATTTCAAGTTCCGTTATTGGTAACAAGCCCATGCATCAGGTTTACAAACCTCTGTATTTCCCTTCAATGTTCGATATGCGATATAAACCACGAAAAAAATCGTCGCGTGATTGCATATTATTAAAATATATAAGCAGTGTTTCTTATAGCCGGCTATCCAGAGTTCAAGTTGCTTATTTTGCTAATCGTATTAATACAACAAATGATAAATTTCCCAAATTCTTGGCATTCCGCTGCCCAGAGAAATTATTACATGATAACGCTATTGGTACACCTACTAACAACTCTCCCCTTCCCGTGATACATGTGGAGATGGAGAGGATTCCTCGGTCTCTAGTAGCAACATGTATCGGACTAACATTCCTTCCTTTCTCAGAAGATCTGCATTCGGACGTGGCCGGCGTCGGTATTGATCAGCATGCAGGGATCAGGGTCCGGACCCCTAGGACCCTCCCCCTGGATCCGCCACTGACAATAACTGCAGCTCTTGAGCTTATACTTGTAACTGTTAGTACTCAAAAGAAAGGTAATAATCACATTTATTTGCCTTACCTGTTTTTGTGAGCCAATCCTGATTAATCCTAAAGTTATAAATGTATAAAAACGTTGTTGTTGTTGTTCCAACATGAGCATGAAGGGGTTAAATAGAGAATTATTGTTCACATTAAAAAGCTGAGTTTACGTTAACAACGAAGGCACTTACTTAGCAAAAATAGCTAGGTCGGTCATTTGATTTTATGTTTTTAATTAACAGTCCTACTAGGAGTGAGATGTTTTGGCCGATGGAATGAGTTGACGTCCTCGACAAAAGTGTGGAAATTGTTTTCGCGAATATCTTTGTTGAACACGATAGGTCTCTTCTTTAAATACTTCTGTTGATGTAGCAGAGGTTAATTATCTGATTCACTTACAAAGGACCGCAGCTTTCGTTTTTCAAATATTGTTCAACTTTAGGGCTTCGAAATACCAAATCAGTCTCGAACATGGTTTTGCCCTTGAATACTTCCATGGAAACTCATTTTATCGGATAGGATTAATACTATGTACCTAGTAAGCTGATATCTGAGTCCATTGAACCAAGACTCAATTTTGAAATGATATAGTAGGAGTTTCTTTTTTATAGTAATTTTATTCTACAGAAGGCAAAATCTTCATTTGTTAATGTCGTTTTCGCTTGAAGCAGAAACTAACTCAGTTTTGGACCTAACTGCTGTCAAACCGTTTGTTTGAAGCCAGTTTCCAACCTAGGTTATGCGCCACTGAACTGAAAACCGGCTTGGGTTCTAACCTGAAATATATTTCGGGTTCGCTCACACCACCGCTGTTTGGCGAGAACCCAACTCAGTTTCATTAACAACGTTCGTTTGAAGCAACTAACCTGGGTTAGGTTCTAGGTTCTCAATCGAAAACGACATAAATGAAACTGAGTTGCAAAGAGTTGCCATCAAAGGAAGCTGTTCTTCAATGTGAACAGTAGACTGCCCAGAAAAATCATGAATTTTTGAAAACTCAATCGGCCTACCCTTAAGTCGACTCTTAGTCCCACCAGGAGTACTTGCACCAAATTTGAAACAAATCGGACAAGTCTAGCTACCGGATCAACGTGCCTGAAGTTTGTATGGGATTTTTAGACAATTTACATCGAAAAAACAACTAGCTCGCATTTTCGCCACTAGGTGGCACTGTATGCATCGTATTATCACTGTAAAATGAATGGGCTGATGAATTGGCCAGGGCAGGTGCAACGATTGACTTGTAGAAAAAGGTTTTGGCATAATTGTTCCATAAAAACAAACATTTGTTGTCAAATAGGAATTAGTTTTATGTCAACTAAACGTCAACCTCGTTTTTCTCACTTCGAGCTGAATGTCACTTAGGACCTTTTGAATAAGTACTTTTGAAATGTAAAAATACCTTTCCTAAACTAATTAAATGAAAACGATGATGACTCAGTATGCGGTAAATATGCCGTGAAATAAACGTATTTCCTGTCTGATAACAACAGTCACTGTGACAATACAAACATCACGAGTTATGAGTTTGTATATAGGACGTCTTGTTTTTCTTGGGAAAATACAAGGGATTTGGTAGCACATTAACTGTGTTGAAATAATTTCGTATTAAACTTTTATCAGTGTTTGTGCGAAAATGTTTCTTGTCTGTTGATTTGAATTACACGTATCGTGGCAATTTTCAAGGTAGGCCGACACAGAAGGTTAATATGAACAGGAATGCAATCAATTTGATTCAATTCCAGTTCCACCTTCCTATTATTTTCCTCTGACTCATACATCAAGAGTACAATGTCCAGCTGTACTTTAGTCCACTGATAAAGCATTGGAATTGGAAACAGAAGTTTGCCCACCCAGCCCAAACGCAACAGCTACGGTGCTCATTTATCGGGCCCATTCCAAAAATACCCCCTCGATGTTATAAATCACACGTGCAACCGTGAGCATAAAAAATGTATGGTACTCAATCATGCAGCAGGAATTTTGTACTGGGTGATATTTTTTGAAACAAGGTTAAAGTTATGCTTGGTAGAAATATCTCCGAATAAAGATGTTTTCTAAAATAGACTAACGCTTGGTTTGTTCTGACATTGCAAACGAAATACATAAGTGCATAATAACGCACTGTTTCTTAGATGTAAATCAAGGTGGAGTAGGAACCTGCGAACGCCACGCAGTCTATGCCGAAAACCTATCAAACTTGTCCACAGCTGCCGCATACGTTCCCAGGCCCATCATCGACCTGTCGAAATCGCACAAGGTTTAACTCTTGACAGCCTATGAAATCACCCTTCAAGCTACATGTCAGAACCAATGATTGAAAGCTTGTTTCCAACGAACGACGATCCGTTTGTTGCGGTCTTCTTTGTTGGCAGCCGTTCATTGCTTCATTCGCTATCTAACCGCTCCTATTTTTCTTGATTCTCGTTCACCTTTCAGCAATGTACTCCTAGCAAAATGGCATCAACCACCGGCAATTGGCTCGCGGATTTAACCCGGATCGAATACTTCGGTGGAACGGAAATAACCGTACCGATGGTATGCCAAAAGATGGTGGCGACTAATGGTGAGTTTAGTTAGGGACCATCCATAAATGACGTAGCATTATATGGGGGAGGGGGGAGTTTTGTATTTTGTGATGATGTGTGACGACAAGGGGGGGGGGGTAGGTGGTCATGTCATGCTACGTAGCTTTTTTAAAGGGGAATAGGGGTTGACCTGATGTCACGACAATCTTACCCGTTTCATCTAACTAACATCGTTTTTGATTATTTTAAAAAAATTTACTGGGATAACGAGGGGGGTGAGGGTTACCGTCAAGCTGCGTAATTATCAGGGGGGGGTATATGGAATTTTGCAACGAAATGCTACGATGGGGGAGAGGGGTGTTAAAAATCACTCAAAAAATGCTACGTCATTTATGGATCATCCCTTATGAATTATTATTTTTATGGATTTTGAACCATATTGAACATTTAAGAGTATTTGTCATACAAAATAAAGATTTGAAACGTTTTAAGGGATGATCCCTAAAATAACACAAATAATAGTCACACAGGGTTAAAACTAACATACTGTCCTTCTCTATTTGTAGAAAATGGTGAAACATTGACATACCGAGGCTGCCAGCTGGATGGCGGCAAAACGGATCCGTGTCAGATCGCACATGGTAAGGCGAAACTTCAAACCGGCGTTACCATCGATCACTGTTCGATCTGCAAGAGCGACGAATGTAACGGTGCCCGTGATCCGCTGGGAGGCCGCACATCGCTAACCCTGGTCGCAGCTGTTTTGTTGTTGGCAATGGGTGTAACTAGAAAGTTATTACTCTAAGATTGGGTACGCTTCGAGCATAGGGAAATAGATCGGCTTCTATGTGGCATCAATGATTCATAGTTGACATTACATAAATTGCTGTATTTTTAAATTAAACCGAAGCGGGCATGTTAATGTTCTAAAATGTATATCATATTTTAAAAAGATGAAAAAAAAACAGATTCAGCACGGAGGATGTGGATCGACAATACACTGTAAGCAGATATGCAACGCTAATTGTAATATGTCAATGTACTCGTAATCATGTATATTCACGTGGAAGCCTTTATCGTGTTCTCACAAGAGATGTGTAATTATTATTTGTAGAATAACGATCTCATCTAGCACACAAAATCCGCTGTCAATGCAGTTGCTAATTGAAATGACTCAAAAATATCAGTAAACACAAATGCAGATTGTCAGGTTTAACAGGTATGGCTTACTGTGAAATAAATTACTCTAAGAATATCCTAATTCTCATGATAAGGTTATCAAAATGATGAAATTCTCTGCTGCGTGATGTTAAAAAACGGTAAGAAGTTCTGTGTATGTCTATAAAATGTAAACAAAAATATCTCCACATGCTATAGTTGAATCAAGCTACTATAAATATGTAACGAATAAAACGCAATCTTTCCACAATTTTACCACTAGGATATGGATCAAGCAATAGTAGTACGAATGTAACATAACATAAAAACTTAAAAATGCTCATCGCACATAGCAACAATCGATGAATAATGGACTTACGGTTAGTGAAATTAGACAGAAGGAGTGGTTATATTTAATACATGAATAATGGCAGTATGCATACTTAATATTACACTTTTCCTTGAACAATTCGTTATGAAACAATCCAATCAATATACTATCACCGTGCGGATAATAGATTCAACTTCATATAGCAATACCAAGTATTATAATATGCCATGTAACAGCAAAATACACACACTAAGATACAGATACTTTGGATATCCAATAACAATATCGTCGGTAAGCAAAATTGAAAAGAATAAAATTGCACTTTCCAAAAGGTACGACCAGATATCTTGCGTCTGTTTCATTATTGTCCCTATCTTATCGTACTTCTCCAACCCAACTTTGAATATCTGATCGATCGCATATGTTATCGGAATTTTGGTTTTGGTTACCATTAGAACTGTATTGTATGACCTCAAATCACATGCGGGGGAGTATTACGAAATGACAAATGAACCAGATATGTGAATTCCTGTACTACGAAAAGTTTTTTGATCCATTCATGGAAAATTGGTTGATGAACAATTTTCTGAAAATTTTAAAGGTTGTTACGA
This sequence comes from Topomyia yanbarensis, assembly GCF_030247195.1. Classification (NCBI taxonomy): domain Eukaryota; kingdom Metazoa; phylum Arthropoda; class Insecta; order Diptera; family Culicidae; genus Topomyia; species Topomyia yanbarensis. The sequence goes on from NC_080671.1 coordinate 85,237,474, forward strand.
ACAAAATTTAGCGAACAAGAATGCGCTTAAAGAAATTTTTTATCTTAAAAATTCAAATCGACGACAACAGCGATTATAGCAGGGACGAAAGCGTTGGTTGTGGAAACAAGCCGAATGTCTCTCAGGTTCCACCGTCGAGGAAAAGAATCTCCGCTCGTAATGGTAAATTGCGTGCAAAGGATTAGCTGAAAACACACTAGAAATGTTTTTCTTATTATCTAGTTTTTTTACAAAGATGTAAAAAATACATGGATCCTTTAAACGGACGCAGGCGGGCAACAAACAGTCATGGACCGAGTGAAATGGAGATGACTTTTTGGTACAACGAAGGACATGACGGCCTTAGACTGATTATTAAGTACACAGTTAGATTAAAACCAGTAAATTTACATTTACTTGAATGTTTCAAATGTGCTATATAGCCAGTAACTTAAATTTACATATGATTTGAAATTTACATGATTTTCATTGAAATAAATCATAATTTTACATGCACTATTAAAGGACGTGTAATTGGAAAAATCGTTGAGGAGTGTAAATTTCTATATCTTTAATTTTCGGCAGTAATATTGATTGAGATATGCTGTAGCTTTGTGTTATGAGTGATGTGATTTTTATTTATATTAATTTGAATGGAAAATTATATTAGATTAAGTTTTACGTCAATATTTATTGAATTAATTTACAAATTACGTTAATATTCATGATTTTTTACTGTGTAAGGAGATGAGTATCGGTCTGTGTCAAATAAACGAATTGAACTAAAATAAATAAATCAAATACTTTTTTGATATTCAATTATATCTATAGAACAAATATTCAACGAAAACTTTCGGTTGATCGAATTTAACCCCTTAAAGGCGCAAATCATTTTTTTCAGCTTCAATATGTTACTGTGATAATTTTGAGATTGAGTTCATTTCATTAAACCATACATCCGCTTCGTCCTCAGTCTTCTCTGCTTACCGATGGCTCAATATTTCTCGACTGAGCAGAGCTTTGGTGTGTTAGGAGAAAAATTTAGGAAAAGCTATTTTTTTCTTTATTAAGGTAAAAATTATTTAAAACCATCTTTGCGCGTGAAGAGCACACAACTTGTAATCAAATTAGTTATGGAATTTGCTTTTCGAAGTCGTCTCATCATAATGCGACATTAACTTAGTGACAGACGAAGTCGAAAAGAAAATCTCATAACTAATTTGGTTACAGGTTTTGTACTCTTCACGCGCAAAGATGGTTTTAATTAATTTTCTCCCTATAGGGAGAAATTATCATCCAAAATTTTCAAACATTTTGAAGAGTATAAGTATCTACTATATTGTGTAAAACGCGGATTGAAGCGGCTTCCTGGGCGCTATGGGACGTTTTCGGCTCGCGATGCCCGCCTCGGGTAGAAACCCTTCCTTGGCATTATGCAGGTTCCCAGAATGCTTCGTATTGACCTGTACATGTGTACAGGTCTCGAGAACGTACTTCACGGCTTGACTAATCGTGAGTTATCAATCATCCACAGAAAACGGTAAAAAACGAGAAATTTTGTCACATTTTTGTCCGCCATATTGGAATAGACATTTTTTTTATTTTTTTTATATAACTAAGTTTATTTAGGCCCAAATGCGGTAGCTTAACGAGGCCGATAATTCATTTTTAAGGTACATCGGGCGTGTTAGTGGGGGAAGAGGAAGCCGTATTTAGGAGCGGCTTGCTCCCCTCTTATGTTAGTAATTTTTATTTTTTTGATTGTGATACATATGAACTCAAATTCGTGATTATAACCAACAAACCCTTTTTTCTCTACTTTGTCTGAAAAACCGTATTGGATTGGCTATTTTGAATTTCGAAAAACTGACTTCAGATTCGTTATCAGCAATGCCCAAAACCCATAATTCTAATTGTTACAACATATAGACATTCTACCGCGAATAATTAATCGAAAGTATTCTCAAAACTCTAAACGCTGGTTTTTCAAAACTGCGTTCAATTTCATTTATTTATTTATTTATTTATTTATTTATTTATTTATTTATTTATTTATTTATTTATTTATTTATTTATTTATTTATTTATTTATTTATTTATTTATTTATTTATTTATTTATTTATTTATTTATTTATTTATTTATTTATTTAATTAATTCATCTGAGAACACATAGTCTTAATGAATAAACGAAAATTTAATTTTAATAACGAAGATCGTGATATTTTCTGCGCGAGGATTGACTATGCGGTGGAAAGTTATAATCTGACATTTAGCGTTAACAGCGTTGTAAACAATGAGCCAATTTCTACGACACCAGCCGACGAATGTATCCAGAAGCTCTTGAAGTCGAACGCAGTCGTCGATATTGCGGACTACGAGGTACAACTTCAGGTCATCAGCGTAAACCAGTTTGCATCCAAAACCAAGAAGCAAAGTTGCGTCGTTGAAGAATAGCACAAACAGTCGTGGTCCCATGTTGCTGCCCTGTTGGACCCCAGATTGGTTCGTAAGCTGAGAAGAGACACAAGAGGCAAGCTGCACACCTAGGACTCTATCACGTAAGTAACAACTCAGCCATTTAATAAAATTGCGCGACGCACCCAACCTGGACATTTTCTTTAAAAGTATTCGATGGTCGATTCGGTCAAATGTTGCTTTTAAGTCGGTGCACACTGCATCAATTTGTGCCTTTTACTCCATCAGCGAAATGCAAGATGACGTGAAGTCCAAAGGTTAGTACTTATGGATCGTCTTGGCATAAATCCATGCCGGTCGGTAGAGATGTAGCTTTTGGTGCGCGAAAGTACAACGGTGCTCACAACTATTTCAAATCTCTTGGATGCTGCCGATAAGTTAGTTATACCACGGTAGTTCCTTACATTTCGACGGTCACCGCTCTTGTAAACCGGGAACATGAACGATTCCTTCCAAATCACTGGAAAAGTTCCTTGCTCAAACGATTTGTTGAAAATACTGCATAAAGGTTCGGCTAAGGAAGCAGCACAACGACCATAAACGACAGCTGGTATGCCATCCGGTCCCGCATAGTACGATTTTTTCAACCTGTTCGCAGCGGTAACAATCATGTCGGGAGTGATGAAAAATGTGCTCAAATCCACTCAGTTTTCAGGAACATCCATCAATGCAGCTTCAGCTTCTAAGTTGGAGGCAGTATTCTTAGCAAAGACAGAGGCGAAAAAATTTTCAAACAGCTCGCACGAATCCACAGCAGACGTTGATTCAATCTCATCGAGACGAACGTTCAAAGGAATAGAAGAACGCTTCGAGTTCACAAAGCTCCAGAAGTTTTTAGGATTTCGCCGAAGGTCAGTCTGAACCCGCATGACGTATGCTTTATACAATCCGTCATTTAATCCACGATATTCATCGCTGGATTTTTTGAAATTGCTTTTTGGTCTCTGAAGTGCGCCAACGACGATGTTTACGCTGCCAGGTGTTGCGCTCCCGCTTTAGCTCACGCAAACGTGGTGTAGTCCATGGAGGAGAAATAGGCTGTTTCACGAAAGGCAAACTTGAGCTAAGCCATTGATACACAGTATCACGAAAAAGCACCGCCATATCATTAACATGCTCTAGTTCTGAGAGAGATGCCCAATTAACATGCTGCAAATATTCCATGAGAGCAACGAAATCGATTCTTCTATAATTCAATCCTCTCAATTCATTCAATTCAACGAAAGAATTAATGGCGGATGATGTAAATCAACGGGAATGGTTTGAAAATGGTTCAAATTAAAGACTTCATCTTCTGACCTCACGTAAATTGTTTTTTTCGTTGGAGGAATGACCTATAAAATTTACAAATTCTTTGTATTCACTATTTTTAGTGAAGCCTTAAAGTGGAAATCAATCGCAAAGCTTGAGAACGCACCGTTATGTCAAATTTGAAATGTTTTACCCGTTCTTAGGTCATTCTTTCCATAAATTTGGTTTACTTTAGAGCCTTATTATTAGTTTTGTGCTTCAGATCGATCCTGAGGCAGCAGGCTGTAGTCCTGTCACTAAGTTAGTGTTGGATTCTGATGAGACGAAATCGAAACGCAAATTCCATAAGTAATTTAGTGTTGGGAGAGTTCTTAACCCAGGGCACGTTGTCACTACTACATGACTTTTTTCCGGTATGGTAGGATGCAAAATCCGGCCAAAATAGCACGGAACAATTGTTTCTAGGCGTTTCTAGGCACCTGCACACGTAAATTTCCTGCTACGGTTACAGCGAAAATATCGCTTTTCAAGCCACTGGTGTAGATAGCCTGTCGATCCAAATTCATCTTCTTTCATTTCTCTTAGAGTTGCCTATAAAACTCTTATTCAGGAAGATGTTCGGTATTTACCTTGGTTAAGTATGGAGTTCAATTTGGAGCCGCTGGTTAAGATTTTTGTCGTCGCTGTAGCTTTCAGCTTTCGATATCCTCTCAAATCAAACTTCCTGGCGGTCGGCACACGTGACTACGACTGTCCTTTCAATAAAAGGGCCCTTTAGTAATTCGTTAGTACTTTTTATTGCACAGTGCGAAAATATTCACCAATTTTGTATTGAATTTTGAAGTATGTGTGACTGCTATGAATAATTGATTTTCATAAAATTGTTCGAAAGCGGCACGGAAGAACCAAAATAAGGCACACAATTCGAACACTATGATTTTGTCAAATTTCTAATATGTGTGCACTGCAGATGTGTCTCTAGTACCATTCGAAGTTTAGTGTTTAGAAGCGACGGGAATAGCATTTTTTGAGATCTTGTGAAATCAATAATAATATTTTGTGATGAAAGTTTGGGAAAACGTTGTTCGAATATTGCATTGAATGGAAATCAGAACTACTTTGCTCAGAAACACAAATAGTGTTTTTGGGGCTAGCGTCATTCCGGCGCAAGGTTAAGTTAGTGTCGGATTCTGACGAGATGAAGTCTGAACGCAAATTTTCATAACTAATCATGCAGCTTTCCGAAAATAAATGTAAGTATAAAATTGATTGGTTTTTATACATAATAAACGTCAAAATATGTCATTATGAGCTTTGACCAGAAAATAAACTATTTCGCCTTCATTCTAAAATTTGATGTCATTTCGAAGTCACAATGTGATCAGCTATATCAATGCAGTCAAACTCAATAGCACAATTTAGTTCCGGTACTATTAAGCAGATTTTAAATTTTACACAACTCAAACTGCTGATATGGACATCTATTCTCCTAGGTATGATATTGAAATTTAGCAAATTATTATGATGAATCAAATATGCAGTTTCGGGAGATTGAAGTTCTTAGCAAATCCAGAATATTGCATTGCATCCTTGAGAGCATATGTCCACTGAATGTTTGGAAGATATTGGTTAAATGCTCGAAATTCGTTATTTTAAATACTGGAGTCAAATAAATGGTTTTAGAACAAGAGCAAATAGCTATAAAAATAGTTATTGTGAACGGTTATACTATACTCAGACCACTGACACACGTAAAAGCAAAACCATGGCACTACAAAATCCCTTTGCAGAGTATTGGCCTTCTGAACAGATCATAAACACACAACAAACATTTCAAAACTATATCTCGCGCTGTTACTTGATATAATTTTCTGTTATTTTAGATTTATAGACTAGACGAGACTAGATTTATACGACAGCTTACTACGTAAATTGGATTCTGTTACAATCTTGTAATTCCATTCTGATCGGGTAGTGCTACTATCCTAGATACTACAAATCATTCTTGGTCGAGACTCGAGCATGTGACGACAAGATTATGAGACCAGCGCCAAACTCCCTGAACCGCCGTACCAGTACGCACACCACTGACACACACGATATTCTCATACATACAGTTTGTGTAACCAGAGACTCTTCTGCATGGCAGTTTTTTGCATTGAAACTGCTTTTCTCTGCTATATTTATGGGGTTAAGGCTAGGTATAAAACTAAAATTTGAAATTCGACAGCGCCACGAAAATGTGGTATAATTAATTGATAATTGTTGAAGGGGATGCAATCTAGTCCAACTTAAAAATTGATTTCAATTTTATTCTGGTATTTCAAGTGTACACTATTGAAAAGTCCGTATTGTAATACCATTATAAAAATGTGAGAAAACAGAAAAAGATTTCGCTTCATTCATGAATTTTCATAATTTTCGATTCAGACAATTTCCAGTAAAAAAATGTTATCAAATATATTAGTGTTTTAATAGTAGACTATTTAAAAATCCGTAGATCTACTAAAAATAGGTAAAACAATTGCTATTTTCACAAACTTGCGCAAGACGATCCCTAACAAAGCTCTCATCTCTACACCCATAAACGTCATAAAAATTTCTTCGCTTGATATAAAAGGAACGTTTCTGACGATATTCCTTCATTGTCATGCCTACCCTGATGGCTGAATTAATAGGATTATTGCAGCTGCTGGTAGACTTTGAGCGATGATAGCACGAAGCAGCGAATTACCGAATTGTTGTTCCATCTCTTATTTGACATGAACTGCGTAAGGGGAACGTGCATACCGGAAGGATTCTAACGATCTTAGGTCCAAGAGATGATGGCGCAATAGAAACGAGATGGTTGATAGCTGGTTTATACCGTGCGTATGAGCCGGCAAGCGGCAAGATTCGAATCGTTTCATAGGATTTTCCAACCGATTCGCATGACCTAGTTATCAACAAACCGTTAATGTTAATGTGCTTGTTAATGATCAATTCTATGTCTTTACTGAAGAATAGTAACATTTGAACATCATACCGTAAACCGGGGTGACATTGATCATATTTCGCAGTAATCATTACATCATTACATCATTACGCAATACATTTCTTCAAGTTTAATATTTTTAAACCGTGTAATGATGCATGAATAAGCTGACCAACTGTGGGCTAAGAAAAATCCGTACACATTTCATTTCAAAATTTAGAACACAGAGGTTGATTTCTAAGACTGTTTAGTGTTTCTCTTGTTTACTATATTTTACTACAGGCAATGGAATTAACAATGATTTTAGGGGTTGGCATAGCGTAGTTGGTAAATCTACTGGTTCGATTCCCAATCCCGCACACGAGGTAACAGTTTTTTCAAAAGAGATTTTTCTACCACGAAAAAAGAGGCAAATGACCCTAATGTTAAAACCTCTATAATCGAAATACTTTCTGGATTCAATGTAAGTGATGAAGCACAGAAATTATATGCCAGAGTTGCCTGTTGTTTCCTCCATGTACATTTGTTATTTAATTTGCAGTTATAATTTATGGAACCAAACTATATTTAGTTTACCATCTAAGTCATTCCGAGACATCGTTTCGTTCTTCGCATTATGTTTTTAAAAAATCCAGAAAAAATACCTTCTTTTTAACATCCTTCATGTTAAGTTCACAACGAACTGAAATTTCTTGCCATGCAGGAAGGTTCTTTGAAATTATATGGGTTTCTGTAGAAAATTAGATATTCCGATCGAAATGAACTTACGAAATTATAACAGACTGTTGCTCAGCACATTGGATTCAAAATAATTAGGTTTCGAATTTAAATATCCACGACCATCCAATCCCGGGATTATGAATTTTGATTAGAATCTTAGTACAGAGACCAAAGACCCGAAACGTGCACAGATTTTTTTTTCAAATTCAAATTTTGGAATAAAAAGGATGTTCAAATTCACAAAAACAGCTGTTCGTAAGAACAGAGTTCTATACAAATCGGCAAAAATAAAACTAAAATGCTTATGCGTTTCGAATTCATCTCATCAGTACATGCACGGTTGGATCTGCTTTCTTTCTTCGTTCCAACTGAGAACTCTGGCTTTTGATTTGAAGTTGCACACAGTTTTTACGGTTTTGCAGTTGCCGTTATTGCCTGAACAAACGTCACAAAGTTGGCAATCATTTGGGGATCAGGCAACGGAATTGAAGACAGTGTATTGGTATTAATTGTCAGAGATGAGTTTCCTTAACGACTGCTGTTACGGTTTATGATAGTGAGCCGTTTCATCATAGAATATGGAGGTAGGAATCTGTCATTGATAACTACAAAGCATTATTTGTAAAATAATACTGTCGTGTTTTGTATTGTCGGATCAGGTAGGAAGGACGCAATCTTACCGCGTAATCACCATTGAAATAATCTAGGCTAAATTAGTTTTTTCATGTATCCTTTGTAACGATTCCACTTTTCTGTACAGCGATACTTTTAAAGACCGTATCACAAGTTCGAGGTGCCGTATCGGGCAGTTGAATCTTGATTTTATCCATAAACACGAGGATATTGAATTTTATTATAGTGCTTTACGATCAACGACATGTTGTAGATTGTTCTGCAAAATGATTTTGTTTGCCTGGCGCAATCTATCGAAAATTATCATTATTGAATGCCTGATATGATGGCATCTGATAGAGGTGACTTTCGCAAGGCTAGGCTATGAAACCTGTAACTAAATATTCCAAAAACTCGGGCTAATACGGAAAGACTCGAAGTCCGAAAGACTCGATAGTAGCGAAGTCTTTGACCAGAGTTCCACTTTTGTTTTTAATATTCACATATCTCGACACTAAACGATCACTTCGGCAAGAATTAAAATATTACAGCGATTGTTGTTCAAATTGTCACTTCCCGACAGATTTGGCAATACAGAAACCCCAAATTCACCCAGATTCACCCAAAAATCTTTAAAATCGCGAACGACCATCTTCGATACAGTTGAAACATTAGACGTTTTAGCAGCATGGGTTCTGAGCATTTTGCACACAAAGCAAAGCATTTTGATTCAAGCGCAATACTTTCAAAGGGCCTAATATTTTTTGCAGGCATCGTTTAAAAAAAATATGTTTCGAGATCTGTATTTTGCACAGCAAAATATAGAAAACACTCCGAGAAAAAATTGCAGGGAATAATCTCTTCTTCGCAAAAAAAACAAATGCTGTATAAAAAGTTGTGAATTTATCAAAAAATTTAAAAAAAAATATTATAAACTAAAACTACAAAAAAACTCTTTTTTTAAAAAGTTTTATTTTTTGGTAACGAAAGTCTGAAGAGAATGAAAATATATTTAATGTGATTGCATCGCGGAGAAGTAATTGATAAAAATGTTTTTCTTGCAACTGCTTTAAATATGTTCCTAAATTTCATACTAACTGGCAGACAAAAACATAATTTTATTACAGAATACGATTCTCATAGATATTTTAAATTTTGTTATCTTTCTTTCTATTTCGAGAGTTTTCCTACTGGAGCTGTAGAGCTGAGTTCACAGAAGGGCTCCCTATCAGAATCACTCATCACTGCTTCAGTCCAATTGTAGCAGGCCGTGATTCTGATATCGACTGTACGGTTCAGTTGTGCAGTGGAATGAACTTGACGATCGCGTTGGAATGAGCGTTTATTTGTGTGCGCTTGAGACCGCGTTAATCGGATTAGAAATGCTGTAGGGGTTACTAAATCATTGGGGTCGTTTTTGTGTATATGAAATCTTGGGCGTAGTTGTACATGGATGATCGCGATTGTATGTTCGTCTTTGTGTACCCTCGCGAAGGGCTCGAGCGTTTGGATGTTATTGTGTTCGATTGCGTGGGCGTTTGTTTGTCGCGTAGATGTTTGTGTGCCGCGTGTGCTAGCGTGTCACTTCGCATGCTTAAATTCGATTTTTAAACCGGGTGTCGCACTTGCGTGTGTTCTTGGATGATCGCACGGACCGTTAATGTAATACTTAATTTTCAGTTTATGGTTCAGATGCTAGAAGAGAGTGAGTTCTCTATCACTAGAGTTCCCGGTCATGTCGCCATGGAACGTATTGTCTAATAGATATTAGCGTCATTTTTCTGATTAGTCCAGCTGAGGGCATGGACCTAGGCGGCTAGGGCCTAGAGGAAGAATTTCCGGACATAACCAATTCATGATCGCGCGAACACAAGCGTATGTAGGCTCATTCTTCAGACCGCGTTTGTAAATTTATAAGTGCTAGAACGTTCACTTAGTCACCGGAGTGTTATCCTGTTTGTAAGATCGTAGGCGTAGGTATGCGTGGATGATCGCGAAGGGCTCAAGCTTTTGTATGTGAACGTGTTTGTCGCGTGTGCTAGCGTGTATATTACTTCTCGTGTATAAATTCGGTTTTATAACCGTGTGGCTAGTCGCATATTTGCGTGTATTTTTGAACGATCGCGCGCGGATTCTGAATCTGATACTTAATTTGCAATGTATGGTTCATATCCTAGAAGAGAGTGAGTTTTCCCATATTACTAGAGTTTCCAGTTATGGCCAAAGAGGCATCCACGTAATATAAAATCACCCCAATAATTGAAATAGAAGTAACAAATCTCATCACAACAACTTACAGCAGTAAATATGGACGGTTTTTGATACAAACGAGCCTGATATATCACACAATTTCTATTATGCCGCTATTCTATTATGTATCGCTGAAGTTTCTATTTTTGGGTTGCAATCGGTTTTTTTTTCCCAAATCATTTTAACCCGGCCGAAACCTGTTTTTTCGATAGATGGACTATAGAATGTTTGTTTAGCGTTTTTTAAGAATCTTGTATTTAGATTTGAGCGACCGAAAATTAAAGTCGCAAGGATAGAACATGCTTTGTAAAACTCACTTCAACTATCTTAAAATGTTAAAATCGAATATAAACATCAAGCATAAAAATCGGACAGAGATCCTTCAGCATGAGAATCACTTAGAAAATTCTCACTCGAAAAAATTTGCAAGAAACCTCCAGCATAATTGGCTTGTGGCTAAATCCGTATAACGTTACATTCAAGATTAAAAGTCGGATGAAGAAGATTCCTTTGTAAGAACCCAATATATTTATTACGGATTTTACACCGGTTTTTTTTAATCGACTGTTACATGGAAGAACATCTTTTAGCTTCCGATTTTAACATTCTAATATATTTAAGGCGGGTTTTATGAAGCATGTTCTGTTCTTACGACATTTATTTTTGGTCACTCATTTAGTCCGCAGCCAAAAATTTCAGCTCGTTTTTTTATAATACATCGAACAATAGTCATAGTTACCCTAATAAAAATCTGAATAATCTTGTGATGCCTAAGCCACTCTTATCCTGCTTATTACTCATTTTAGAAGTTGTTTCACTTTTGTCGAAGTTAGATAACTTTTCACCCAAAATTTACTAAATACCTTCCCAAAATTTGCTAAAAATTTACCCAAAATTTACTAAATACTTCATTCGGTGAAAAGTAAAAATGAGTAATATGCACAAAAACATCGCACCGCAATCAGAACTCTCACAAATTGCAATCCGAATTCTTTCGGCCGGTGGTTGATTCGCAGCAAGAAACGCAATCTACTTAGCTCAGCTTGTGTTGGAAAGCTATTTAAATACAAAATTGGTAAATAAATGTTGGATCAGCGATCAGACAATGATTATATCGAGAAAGACTTATCAAAACTTTTAGATTCAAACCAATCTTAATGACAATTATGCTCATAAATCAAAAAATACATTAATTTTCTATTATTAAAACATCAAAAACTCAAAAAACCTAAACTTCCCATGAAAAAAAACCGTTTTAACCGGGAAAGAAACCTTGGTTTTTTTTGCCCGAAAATTATAAAAACCCGATTTGGTACATCACTGTACGCCATAATTTTATAAACGCACAACATTATACTACGTTCACACTACGAGTTAAAGCGTGTTTTAACGCTTTCTATGACATCTATGACATGTTTCTTGTTGCTAATTATAATAACGTATTTTAACTCTGTAGTGTTTATTTTGATTGTTTATTTGTGGAGCAGGGAAAAGCCCGCTGGAGTGAAGCGGGCTTTTCCCTGCTCCACAAATGTGAACTTAGTATTAAAGTAAAAAAGCGCTTCTTTGCACAAGAAGAAATTGATTACGGAATATAAAAGTGAGTGTACACGAATTTTGCACTTTTACTCATCATGTTCCTTGTGTGTATCAAGCTACCCAATCAGTTTATCTGGCTGAAAATCTAACGTAAATATAAAGACTCTATTGTACTTAACAGTCTCGTTTCTGTATCTAATGTTCTTCGAGTATGATAAAATTTTTGGTTCAGCCTTTCAAATGAAATGAAAGGAAAACGTGTTAATCTATGTAAATGGAAAATTTTAGAGAGTTCTAGAATCCACTGCATATTTTAATTGTATTATATCTTAGAACTACAGAATACAATCGAACTGCAGTGGTAATAATTTGGTTCCGAAAAAGATTAAAAATAGAAATTGTATAATTCGGATCATATTGAGATACCTTCATAGGAGGCAAATTGAGTTGAACTAAATGTGTACATCAAGCACTATATTTTTCATAACGGAAATTAATCGGGTAAATTGCGTTTCGACTTAGATAGAACGAGTGGCGGCTGCTAGACACTGATTTTCAAAATACCACCCACTTGGGAGAACGACTTAAACAACTAGTCGAGGCGGATAGCGAGACACATAAAAGTTAATTTTTTTCTTTTATGTTAGAAAAAATTGAAAAGTTTGCTTAGTTCCACAGCTTATGAGAAAATTTACAAAAATCAAAGTTTTTAGCACTCTTCTTGTTCACCGGTTTCCACAAAAATTGCATTTCTGGAACCTGGGAAACTAGTTTACAACATTATTTAGTCTGTTTCCATTTGTGGAAGATTTTTTGTTGTCCCGGGAGTACTTCCACTTCCACTGAAGTTGGAAATTCCGTACAAATTCCGGACAAATCCGTACAAGTATTTTTTCCGGACACACGACCAAAAATCCGTACTGTCCTCCCAAATTCCGTACGGTTGGTCAGCTTATGCATGAAGGACAAGATGGGATGGTTTTATCTGAAATTGTCAGTTTACTGCTAATTTTCAAGAAATACCAAATTTCAATTTGAAGTCCGTTTTCGTATTCCGTGGTGAATTTGATAATCTGTTTGTTCATTAGACAGCCTAGAAAAATAATGAATTTTTGAAAACTCAATCGGCTCATTTGCACCAAATTTGAAGCAAATCATCTAGCTACCGGACCAAAGTGCCTGCAGTTTGTATGGGATTTTTGGACAAGGAGAAAACACACTAGTTCGCATTTTCGCAGCTAACAAAAATTCCTCTTATTCGAGTCCAACTAATATAAAACATTTTTAGCTGCCAAATATGTTTTATTTCAGTGGTTTATCAATTAACAAATAGTTTCATACATTTTACCACGTTGTAGTATTGAATACAAAAAAAATATTGCGAAGCAATATTTAAAATAAATTTGGCATTTAGGACGGGAATAGCTGGTAACTCGATTGCCTTGTGCGCAGCTCACCTGGGTTCAATTCCCAGCCTCGCACATAGGGTTAGAGATTTTTCCAAAAGAGATTTCTCTAACCCGAAAAGTGGCGAATGGCCCTAAGGTTAAAACCTCCATAATCAAAAAAATAATTTGGCGCATCCGACTCAAAAGAATAATAAAAACTCTTGCTAAAATCTAAGATTTATTTGTTGTAGAAGAAATAGACACTTGACGAAGTTTCGTAAAAATAAGGTAACGTAAAATTTCGATTTTTTGTAGTTTAGGTTTAGAGTAAAATTTGTTTCAAATTTAAATGATTTGGTGGACTATTCTGGCTAAGTAGGCAATCTACGAAACTAGATTCGAGTGATCGAAGTTACCCCGTTTTACGGTATCAACGTTGTATAGTTATTGATACGTTCAACATTAATTTTGTGGTGAATCATAATAGAAAACCAGCTGAATCAAAATGAGTATCACTGTAAAATTATTTTCATTCATTTGTTTCGTTCCACTGTAAGTTTTGCTATATTGATATATGTGTTTCAGGTCAAACGAACTTTTATCTGTGATGATAAAAAACAACAATCTGTGCAATTATTTGAAATGATCTGGAAATTTTTGAGAATCAAGGAAACTGAAACTCGCGTCTGGTGCTTGCTAAACATGGTGCATTTCTTTGTAACCATGGTCGTGTCTTATACACAGCAGAAAAACTTTGACTATATCAATTGTAATTCCAAGCTTAGGCTCGGTTTCTATTTCATCAAACAATAGCCAATTTCTGCAGAATCTCGCTGGACACTCGACATAGGTTCATCCAAACTTTTTTGTCGCATATTTGACAGCTTGTATTGCAGGCTTAATTCAATTGAAGAAGAAAACACGCGCACTGGAAATGTTAGCTTATTTCTATTGATAAATAAGAGTTTCTTTTTCTCTTTAGCACTTTTTTTTGCAACATCCATTGTGAACACGAAAATCCTTGCCTCTAGCGTCATTCGCAGAATGAATCATACCCAATGACCATGGATCTGATAAGATTTTCGTCGCTGTTTGTTATCAGTTAATCGATGTTCTGTTCAGATTTTCATTAAATCATTTACAAGACTTCCGTTAGGGTGGTGCAATATACGGAAGAGTTTCGTATGGCTGCCATTCAGAATTTTTTTTCCCAATGCTATCGAACGAAACAAAACAATGCTGTTGAACTACTATAAAGTAAATTAGTTGTGGAATGTGAGTTTCGACTTCGTCTCATCGCAATCTGACAATAACTTAGTGACAAGACTGAGCTAGCGCCGAATTGATTGAGCTCTAATAAAGCGAAAACACTACTTGTGTTTCTGAACAAATCCCTAGTTCCGCGTGATGTCCCTTAAGGGGGGGCTAACGGTTTGAGCAAGAAAAAAAACACTTATTTGCGATTTTTTTTAGAACTTCGGGTTAAGCGAATTGACCAAAACTTTTGTGTGTTATAATGAATCATTTTAATAACATTCTGTAATTTTTTCATGCAAAAATATCCACAAGTGACACGGGGATGAAGCTTTTTGTAGAACGTGTCAGGAAAAAACTCGATTTGCGGTGTTACCTGCCATTCAAAAACTACTTAACCAATATATTGGAAATTTTGCATACGCATTCTATGTGAAAAATACCCAACCCCTACGTTGAGTTCAATTGTTCAATTAAGGGTTATTTTTAGTGATTTGAAATAAAAATGGCCTTGTTTCTCGAAAAATTCCGCCATTTTATGAGTAAAAAACCCTTTTAATCGAAAAATTACAAAAAAACTTCATCACCGAGTCGCTTATAACACACAAAAGTTTTGGTCAATTCGCTTTACCCAAACTTGTAAAAAGAAATACGCAAAAAAGTGATTTTTTTCTTGCTGAAACCTTCAACAGCCCCCCCCCCCCCCCCTAAGAATAGGTGTTCTAGTTAGACTCATAAAATTTAATGGTATTAAAACTTGGTTTGGCTTAGCAGGCCAATGCTATATGCTCTAGGCTATATTTCCCTTAGTGGAGAAAAAATTCGGTAAAAACTATTTTTTATCCGCTATTTAAAACCATCTTTGCGCGTGAATAGTTCAAAATCTGTAACTAAGTTAATTATATTATTTGCGTTTCGAATTCGTCTCATCAGAATCAGACACTAGCTCAATGAAAGACTAAGCTAACGCCAGATTGACGCCAGCTTTGAAATCCAGCTTGAGCATTTGATCGACTTGGACAGAACTCCTGATAGCTCCGGACTGTTTTATACAAAAGACTAGCTGAAGACTTCCAACTTCAAGCCTTTTACAAGACGAGTGGAATAGTGAATTTGAATTTTCATCTTTTGAGTTTAATTCAGCGTAGCGAATTATTTGCAATTATGCAGGTGATAATGGTGGATGATGATATAAGAGGAGTTTGATGGGTGAAATATTTCTTAGAGTTTATATCAAATCTCGACGTTTCATGCATTTTAAAGTCTTTTGGCATCAAAAATAAAATTTGATATCTGAAATTTTTCTCACAGGAGAACTTTTGAACATTTTTCAGTTCCTGCTTCTGGGTGGCCAATGTGGTCAAAGCAACTTTGGTTAGTCATTAGTGATCTAGATTTTAATATCGTGGTGGTACCAGTTTATATCGACATTCGCTGTGTCACCGCAATCTTCAGCGCGTAACTAGAAATTCGATTGTAACTAGAAATTCGATTGCAGTCTATGGCGATATTAGAGTTGTTCAAATTGACCTACTGCCAGTTGGGAGTTTTGCTAGGATATGGTGAGGTTTGGACAGTGTTGTGTTATGCAAAACCTCTATAAAAAGCCATAATTTCGAAAGCAGCTGCACTAATCGATTATATCAAAGATCTAAACACAAAAGTACCCTAGCTAAACCGGAGTGCCAGCCCGCACATTAGGATCGACGCCAGTAACATCCTGAGTACGGCATACAGGTCATGGTGAACGTCAACGAACAGGACACGGATCACGAATTGGACGGCTACTCTGGGCTGACAGTCGTGCTGTTCTGCTCCCTGAGTAAGGAACGGTCCGTCTTTAAACGGCGAGTGGGCCAACGGTGCGACGACCCCAGTCCCAGTACAACCTTGACAGGCCTCCAGATATGTTCGAAGCTCGTCACCAGACTCGGTGGTAGTAGGTTCTGCTGTAACATTTCTGATTAACGTCGATCCGGCTCTGGACTCGATCCCCATGAAGGGTACTGTTTCACCTTCGATTCACCTCACTATTTGCACAGATAGCCAATGGATTACAATACATCGAGTTGAGAGAGCGGCCTGGAAGGGGGACCCACTAGCATAAAGACATCCAAAAAAGAGAGACACGCGGAGCAAAGGAGGACGCGATTATGTTCACAAGGAGTGGGAAGCTGCTGAGAGCACCTGTTGCGTCGACGGTAGCCGCAGCCGGTGACTGAGGTGAGAAAAAATTTCGACGAGCTCTATGAGTTCGTGAAGGACAAGTACAATGTGTACACCAAGGTGAAGCAGCTAGTGACGAATATTAAATCAGCTGTAACAGGTGCTTAACGAGAGTAGAAGGCGCTGTTGACGAGAGCTGAATCAGCCGAGAAGGCTATAATGAAAGCAGAACACGCTACAACAGCAACGGAGAAGACGCCGAAGAGTTACCGCAGAACTCTCTTGAATAAAAGAAGGAGGGCCACGCCGGGTGAGCAAGGGGACCCGAGAAAACAGAAGAGCGATCGGGAGTACACCAGTGAGTAGAAGAATGTTGGAAAAGCTGGCGCATCGGGGAAATCTAAAAGGTGAGGAGAAAAGAACGGAGACAAAAGTAAGAACAGAGGAAGTAACAAGAGAAAAAGGAAAAACGCAAAACTCCTCGGGGGAGGTACAAGGACGATGCTCTTATTTTCGAAGCTAACGATAAGACGTCGTACGTTCTTCTTCTCAAGAGAATGAGAGAGAACCCAGAGCTAAAGAATAAGACATCGTACGCGGCTCTTCTCAAAAGAGTGATATAACTCAGAGCTGAAGGAGTTGGGAGAGAATATCGTTAAAACGAGGCACACCTGAAAAGTAAGAGGATCTCCGAACTGAAGAAACTTCCATAAAAAACTCTATCTATCGCGAGCTCATTGCTAAATCCTTGGGCAGCGAAGCGAGTGTGAAAGCGCTCTCGCAGGAAGTCGTAGTCGAATGCAAGGGTCTAGAAGAGATCACGACCGAAGAAGAACTGTGGGGTGCACGGTTCGAGCAGTGCAACCTAGGTCTACTGCCGACCATCCGGATTGGGGAATCGTATGGAGGCAAGATAAAAGTAGGATGGTCGGTGTGCTAGCTGAGGCCCGGACATCAGGCGAGAAACTGCAAGGGCCCGGACAGCTCTGCACTGTGTAGAAAATGCAGATAAAAGGGACACGTTGCTAGAGACTGTACGAAGTAACAAAGGAGCGGTACAATCGGATGCTGGACGCAATAACCGACTTGTTAGTCAGACGAACGCCAGTTGTTTTAGGAGGAGACTTTAACACTTGGACCGTGGAGTGGGGTAGCAGGCTGGCCAACGCTAGAAGGTACAGCTTGTTTCAAGCCCTGGCGTAGCTGGATGTGTAATGAAGGTTCCGCTAGCATATTCCGTGAAGACGGTCGGGAATCCATCATCGATGTAATATACTGCAGTCAGTCGCTTTTGGACAACACGAATTGGTGAGTTGGTTTGCAGTACACACATAGCGACCACTAGACGATCCACTATCCACTATATGTAATGCGGAGAGTGAGGATTGGCGATTCCGAATGCCGATGAGCGGTTGGAAACAGTAGCGAGAGCGTGTGACCTAACAATGCCGAGGAAAGTTGAGGTGGGGAGCTGCCGGCGTCTAGTGCATTGGTGGAATACATCCTGCGTGCTACCTGCCTAAAAACCAGAAGACTCATTCAGAGAGCAAGATCTGAGGGAGTTAGAGAAGACAGTAAGGTATCATTCCGGGCTGCCAGGGCCTTTTTTAAGCGCAAGTAAGTCCTGTTACAACGAAGTAAACGATAACTCCTGGAGTAACACTCACGGTGTCGTGTTGGCCAGGATCAAGGGTTCGACGAGGCTGGCTGAAATGTGCGCTGATACACTGAAGATTATCGCGGAGGGTTTTTTTGCGAAGCACGACTCAACCGCATGTCCGCCACCGTACGTCTATGCAGACAGAAATGCTGGTGACAGATGAGTCTCCAACGACGAGCTCCATATAGTGGCAGAAGGGCTGAAAGTGAAGAAAGCTCCCGGTCCGGACTGCATCCCGACATATCCGGACATGTTTAGGATAGTTCTACAGAAATGCCTGAACGAAGGCTACGTCCCGGATAGATGAAAGACCCAGAAGAAGGTGTTGCTGCGAAAACCAGGGAAGTCACCAGCAGTACCAGCATCGTGTCAGCCAATATGCCTGCTGGCAAGCTTCTGGAATGAGTCATTCTCAACGCCGCTGTAACTACCCAGGAGAGTCGAGATCGTCGGCTTTACAGACACCCTCAAGGAAGTGGAGATGCTGACGGCAGAGACAATAGGCATCGTGGAAACTTGGATGACTGATGTTAAGTTGCAGCTGGCTCACGATTAGACGGAAATAGTGGTGGTGAGCAACCGTAAAAATCCATCGTGCCGTGATCAGCATCGGGGGACACTCATTCCCATCAATGGGTACACTGAATCACCTGGGGTGATGATCTGTTAAATTACAATAGCCATGTTGACAATGTATGTGAGAAGACAGCGAGGACAACTAACGCATTGGCAAGGATCATGCCGAACATCGGAGGAGCAAGATGCAGCACGAAACTTCCCCTGGTGGGTATCTCACTTTCATTACTGAGGTAAGGCGTATCGGCCTGAACTGCTGCACTGAACTCAAAGCGGAACCGAACGAAGTTGACGAGCACATTTTACCTAATGGCTGTTCCTCATCTACCTCGCTCTGGCGGAGGAAGTGACATGATACCAGCGAAAAAATACACGAAACGCATGGAGACTGGTCAGAGCAGCCTCATTTACCAAGAAGCAAGAGTGAGACAACGTAGAGAACGGAAGGGGACCCGCAGACTCATCCCAAATGTGTCGGTGTGGATGCATATGAAGCATGGAGCGGTGAACTTCCACTTGACGCAGCTTTTGTCCGGGTACGGATGCTTACGGAAGTCCCTGCATCGATTTGGACATGCTTCTTCACTCCTTTGCCCGGAGCATGTGAACGTGCAAGAGTCACCGGAGCCCGTGGTTTTCGAATGCCTTAGGTTTGAAGAGGTATGCCGGGCGTGTCAGTCGACAATATCGCCAAAGAAATATGGCACGACGGGCATATTTGGGATACTGTCAACAAAGTGATTATGAGTATACTCTCCTGAGCTGCAGAGAAAGTGGCGAAGGAATCAACAAAGTAGCGCTGCCAGATAGAAAGCCGCCGCCAAACCACAAATCAGGTTCGGTAGAAACTCTCTGGCTGTGTAGATTAGGTCCACCACTGTGAAGCGGTTGAGTGGTGCGCGACGTAGCACCGTATTCAGGTCGTCTGGGCGCCAGCGAACCGAATGTCAGGCTTCACCGGAATCGCCGAACCGACCTCGACACCCTACCGGGTATCTCGTGTATAGGTTAGATACACCGCCGGGGGTTACTGCGAGTTGATCGCGTTGAACAGCTAGCAGTGGGTAGTTGGGGCACCAGTGAACCGGAAGCTACGCTCCACCCGGAACCGCTGGACAGACCTCAGCACCTATTGGCTGACCCTTGAGTAGGCTAGGTCCGCCGCCGGGTAATAGATCGAATAGATCGGAACGAAGCGGAGAGCTAAACGAGCATCGCTATCGGCAGAATTCCACCACCGAGGAATTCACAGTAGGATAGATTCACCACCGTGAACTACCTGACTATATCGTGACAAAGTTGGGAGGTAATTGGCTCACGAAACAGACAATAGTACCGAGATGAATTCCGGCGCAGGGGAGATCTCTGTCGGCGTAGGGTGAGTTCACTGCCGGAAAATATCCGAACAGATCTCGATAAAGCTGGGAGCTAAATGGATCAAGGATGCGGATATCGGTATCAGGAGAAATTCCTCCGTCGGGAAACTCGCAGTCGGAGTAGGTTGAGCTTATCGCTGGGGACTATCCGAGTTGATCGTGATAAAGTCAATGAATATTTGTTTTGTTTTGATGTCTTTTATCGTTTCTCCTATCCTTTCGATAGTTGTCTCTGTTTTATGCAAGTGTTGTTTATAATTTCAAGAAATACATAAGTTGGAATGTAATAAAGTGTATGAGTAAAATTAAATGAATTCAAAACCCTAAGCGCTCAATGAAATCCTTATAAGGCACATGAAATTCTAAGATTCTTTTTACTCGGCGTTGTTATTAGAATGATTGGTCATGTGTTTGTAGTAAATTATTTTTATACTATGCCCCTTTTCTACAAAAGCAATAAAATATCCGAATCTTCGTTGTCACCTGGATATTGTGAACCGCGCTAATGTACTGGGCCTGCGATGGTGGTGAAATGTACTGAGCAGATAGGTACTCTGTTGCACTGATTTCGAACGATTTTCGGTCATTAGTAAACAGCCCTAAACTAACACTAAGTTGGTAGCTGATATCGCTATTCATCAACCGGGGGTTTCGTATAGAAATCGGAACGTAAGCTACTGTGAAATTGGTTTTACTTGCATACGTCTAGCCCTCGGTTCTTATCATGAAACTTCTGTTACAAATCCTACATATCATCGATATATAAATTAGATATCAGTGGTGCTGCCGAAACAGTCTTAATTCGTTCGCCAAGGAAGTCATAACCTCACTAATACGCTACGGGTGATTTAGCTTGAACATTGTGAAGATGAAGTTGTGGATAGGATTACTGCTAGTAGGACTCGCACTGGAAGGTGTGTTAATAGCTGTGATTTGAACTTTTTAACAGTGATCTAAATAGTTTGTGATAAAAGGAATAATCGGGATGATTTCTCTTGAAAGGTCGAGCCCAGCTTACGTGCTTCGTGTGTAATGGCTGTCCAGATCCGTTTGACACATCAGCGACTCAATTGCCGTGCCCTCAAACGGAAGGAACTACAACGGTTGCTCCCCCCAACACAAATGATCCCATTTTAACACCACCGACTATACCTGGAGCAACAACAACGGTCGTTCCTGGCACAACCACAGCTCCGACTCCAGGTCCAGGTGATCCAATCCTCACACCCCCTCCCGTCGGCCGAAGGAAGCGACAGGTATCAACCTTGCCTCGATGCTACATCGTTACAATCAGTAAGTTTCTACTATTCTCTGATCCAAGTACTTTGTTTAACAACGGTTTCATTATTTAACAAACTCACAGATGGCATTGTGCATCGCGGTTGCACCAACTTTGTTACCGATCAAGCTACAACTTGTCGAAATCTGAATAGTGGTATTGATCCAGTAGGAGAATGCCGTATCTGTGATTGGTCTGGATGTAATAGCGCTAGCGGATTAACCCTGTCGATCGCTACCATACTGGCGGCACTGTTCATCGCACTGAAGCTATTTTGAGTCGTCGAATTTTTCGTCATCATCATCTAGTGCCAATCTCCATCGTGTGTGTGTGATCGTAAATATACTATGACTACTAATAAAGCAAATCACCCGAATGCTCATACTCAGCAGTGCGTCAGTTCAAGTCAGAGGAACAATTCCACGCCAGTCACTGTATTTTAAGTTAGTCTAATAAATTCTACCGCTGTTAAATTATTTCTACAACATAGATAGAAGCATAAATCTTTAGTCCGCACTGCAATCGCCAACTGATAAGTCATCGGAGCTCATATGAATCACTGGCCGATCCCGTTCGAATGTTCCAGATTTGGCTGATTGATTGGCATTGCTCTACTGCTGTCAATCAAAACTGCGTAAATGTTGATTAATTTGTTGCCGAGAAGTTCGCCTATGGATAGATTAACTTCGATCGACGTTTTTTATCCGTTATCGCATAAATCACGTCAGTTATTTACTAATCTGAGACATGTTTTCGTTGCGAACATGTCACACTGAGGAAATGGATTCGATTTGATTTACTTATCGCAGAGATTTGTTAGATAAAAATCGGCTTCTGGTGCTTTGTTCTCGAGACTGTGCCAAATGGTGCGATATTTAATATCATATAAATTGTTTTTTATGTACCACGCGTTTCCATCGGGTCGGTTTAGGTGCAGCTTACGGGTAAACGCGTGGTGATTGTGAGATAATTTCAAAAGAACTGTCTTTGAATTATACGAATAGAAAATATAGCTCGGTGTAAGAGTACTGGTGATTTTATTTGAAGCAACGCGACGTTTTAAAGAGTCATGTTTTGGGGTCTGGTATAAAAGGTAACGCCCTGGTCTCATAAATTATAAGTCGGTCTTCGTAGGTCTATCTCACAACCACCGATTCTTAAGTGTCGTTAGAATCATAGTAGTAGCACTGTAGCTGTCCTGTACGGTGAGAATCGGTAGTAAAGTCTGTCGAAGCAAGCTAGTATAAAGGAAGAGAAAAAGCTTTTCATGAATTCATTAAAAAATTCAAGATTTCGTAAAGTAAACCGTTTACGAAAATTGGGACCGTGATACTGGAATCTTGAACAAAGAATCGTTAAGCTAATTCTGTTTTCTCAAAGCTAGTTCACGCCCACAAGTACATGGCGTTCCAATCGAATGTACTGTGCGGTATTTTTTTGCTATGGACCATTCATAAATTAATACTTTTAGGGGGGATAAAAAATTTGTGACAATTTGTTACATGGGAGGAGGAGGAGTCAATTTTGGCCAATTTTTCCGGGTATCTTTTGTGGTTGCCTTGTTTGCCATATATACTGCAAATTGCCCGAATCCATTGTCGTCGGAAGTGGATGGTTGTTTGTCCATGTATGTCGTCCCAGTCGGGTACTACATAGTAGTTTTATTTAAACATTATGGGTAATAATTTCGAGATACACTGACTTGTATGTCGATTAAAGGAGCCGAGAATTGAAAAAAAATGGAGGTTTCAAGAGATTTGAAAACGATTTTAGGATTTTTTTTGTGTATGTTATCGTGATACTTGGGCCATGCTGAATATTCTGGATGATACACTTCTATATGAACACTGAGCCGCGCATTGAAGAGCTGAAACTTACAGGAAGATTGAGTCGCTATTAAAGCCAAATGAGTTAAGGATCATTATCGATGGATAAATTCTGATCTGGAACTCAAACTACGGAAATTTTGCGTACAGTTGAATGTATTTTTGTATGGTAGTTTATAGAAGCCACCAAGTTCGTGGAGGCAATTCCCAATCAGAAAAAGTTCTTGTTGTTATTAGGATTATTGTACTATCGTCAGGGGTGGATGCAGAAATAAATCGGAGGGCGTCTGCAATTTCGGTTTTTTAAATATTCATTGTACAATACGTAATACGTAATAACCTCATTTAATGGAAATCAGTTTTGATGGACGAATTTGGTTTTGGATGATTTAGAGTTTGGAGCAAATCTAAAATTGAAACAAATTTAAAATTTGTGGGGAAGTTAAAAATTTTCAGGGGGGTCCGGACACCCAGGACCCTCGTCTTGGATCCGCCACTGACTAACGTACAAATCGTACGTTCCACAACAAAGCTGCTGCAGAGCGTGTTAAAAAAGTTACTCATAGAAACATTCTTGTTTTATGGCGTGTGACAGGGGGGGGGGGGGGGGTTATGCAGAAGTTGTCTATCATATACACTGCCCATTAAAGCACAAGTGGTCGGTATTAAGTCCAACGAGACTAAGTCGCAAAACATCTAAAAATGAGATAATGATAGCATTGGATGTATAATTTCTACAGCTATATTCGACTTTTGCCAGATTTGAAATATGTGACAATAAGCAAGAATTATAGCAAAAATTAATTTTCATTTATCATGTAAAGGATGCTGCGATTCTAACTTTAAACTAGTTTTTCTCGAAATCAATAAATTGTTATTTAGTCCGGTCTGACTTAACATCAACTATATAGATTTTTGTCGAAAAAGAGTTATTTGTTGGATTGTATTTTGTATCACCACTGATTCACGAGGTACAAAATTATTTAATAAGTTTACCTGGTTTGATTTGAAAATATATATAAAAAAACAAAACATGGTTGTCGCATCCGTAATGCTTAACGGAAATGTAAATCTTCGACAACGCCGGTAGATGAGTGGTAAGCGTGACCGCCATTTACCCCAGTTGGTCTGGATTCAATCCCAGCCGAAGTAGATGATTTGAACAAAATTTATAGTCAACGTCCGCGTAGCAGACCTTTTCCTCACATGATGTAAATTTAGCAGAGGGAGATAAAACATTTGGTACGATGAGGGAGATAAGATACACTTTAAACAATTTTGGGGGGGACATATTTTGTTAATGGTCTCTATGAGATGAAAACTTTGTTTTGTCGTAAAAACATTTTACCTTACGTCCAAAATAGAACTAGTTTGGTCCTTGAACAGGACGTGCGAATACGAAAAAACCTAACGTCAAATATAAGGGGGGTACTGTCAAATGCAGCCAGTCCATTTAAAATATGTTATAGGGCCATTGACGTAGACCGAAATTTGAGATTTTTTTGTACACCCTCCCCTTCCCTCTAGTAGACCTAAGTAGACTTTTACCAAGCCCCCCTTCCCAAAAATCTACATAGCCTTTTCGTTTTTTTTAATTTGTGAAAAATGTGAAATTAACAAGACGCACATTATAATCTTCAAATAAAAATAAAATATGATGCGTTCAGAATTATTTCAAGCTTTTCAAATATTAAGGACAAAGCAAACATCGATGAATAATGCTTTTCACATTAATTTGTTATCTACGACTGCTCAAATCAATTAGTATTAATTCAAGTGAATTTAAAATCAATTTATTTTTCTCCGAAATAAAAACCTCGTATTTCGTTTTTTATAAATTTTATAATTACTGGACTCATGAGATCACCGTGTAGTATGTAATATAATACAAGTGCAAATTTATGATTGCTCTCAAATATTTGTATAGCGGAATAATTCTATACAAAGTAAGTCACTCGAGAATATATCAAAAGATTCAGTGCTATAACTAATTCAAATTTAACCAAAATGCTACCAACACCAACAGTGTAAAATTGATAAGCTAGCAAGCACTTTTTGAGCCTTACAGGAGCATTAAAAATTGATAAAATAGGGTAATTTCGGGTGAGATGCCGCACTCTCTATATCTCGAATATAGGGTCACTTTTATACGGTAATATAATATTGTGAGTTTGTCTTTCGATTACAACAACACTGGAGATGTAAAATAATCATTAATAATAATTCACGAAAATTTTAATAATGATTATGTGCGTCCAGTTGCATCACGGAGTGCCGAAAAATTTAAAAAAAAAAAAATTTAAAAAAGCACCGCATTAAAATTTCGTTTTTTTTTTTTAAATTGTTCGATTTTTTTTGGTAAATCGTGTATCTGTTGAATAGCCGGGATCTCTAAGAAGGTATTCTGATCATGAGCACGGTCATCCATGATTTCTGAGAAAAATGTCGTCTTGCGGCATCTCTCCCTTACAATTGGGAGAGATGCCGCATCAAAATTGCGGGTGAGATGCCGCACTCGATGGCGGAGGATACGTAGCTAAATTGTATTTTTTCACCTCGGAATGTCATTAAATGATCATTTGCGTCAGGTATAGGTTCTTAATAAGGCATATCCACAAACTAACGGACCTGATACAGTGAAATATAGGATTATGAGTCTATTTATCTATACACACATTCTTTCGCAACGTTACAACGATTGGACGAATCTTCATTCGACAAATATGTTATAGCTTTATCAAATGAACGCCTACATCAAAACTTATTACAGATCCAGAAAGTAGACAAAATTTTACCAAAGATTCAATCAACATTAACTGAATAGACTGGAAGAGGATTGTTTTATGACCGATAATGTAACATGACGTTACAACGCGTGACAAACTAAGACTTTCAACTATTTCAATAAAAGTCAAATCATCAAATTCTAGTATATTCAGTTTATGTTTTTTGAATCTTTCGTGAAATTTTGTCTATTTTCCGATTCTGTAATAAGTTTTGATGTAGGCGTTCATTTGATAAAGTTATAACATATTTGTCGAATGAAGATTCGTCAAATCGTTGTAAACGTCACGAAAGAATGTGTCTATATATTTAAACGGGCATTATGTATATAAGTATTAGTTGCTTCGAGTTATTCTTTAAAGTTTCAGGCACTAATTTTCGTAAACGCATTGATTTGTAGTGATGTCTATCTTGGGATAAAAATGAAAATTTGAACGAATTGATGCTTTTTCAAAATGAATCTTTTAAGAACAAACCTTATATAAATTCTAGCTAGCTATATACTAGCTATATACAAGATGTTTTTAGAAAATATATTTCACTTTTCACATGTTGCTTAGGTGCATGTTCATGCATAGAAACAAATATGCCAAATGCAACGACGGCATGTGCAATTTTATTATTATGCTCAACAGCTATGGTTAATGTTGTTTTACACAGCTTAGACAAACAATAGCAAAATTCATGTCATGTTTGAGCTCTATTATTTTCGGCATAAATCTGTACCTCATCGCCAAAAATCTATGCCGCATCGGCACAGCACTTGACATGTCCCGACCCAGACTACGACTTAACGTTACACAAGGTTGCGAAAGAAATATTATTTTTAAAATGCTGAATAAAAAAATGTTCGTAGAAGTGGTAGGACTCCCTTAAGAAAAGTGAAGATGCTAGCCGATTTATAAGTGTAATCACACATCCTGAAACTCAGCTGAAGACACCAAATCACAAAAACAACGAGAGCTAAAACATATTTTTGTTCACCATTTTTCAGTTTGTGACTACGGTGCGGCGTCTCACCCGCACATACGGCATCTCTCCCGTAATGACCTTTTTTAAATTTTCGTGGAAACTTGATGATTTTTTTTTACATGACAAAAACCATTTCACAGTATTTTAGAAACTTGTCGCAATTGATAAAAATGATTTCATCAAATATTGAATGGTTTACTTTGATGCAGGATCGATTTTCAGAAATGTACGGAATCTCTCCCCAAATTACCCTATAGGAAACAATTTGAATTTATGCTGTCGATGTTATTTAGACTGAAATATTAAATTAAAGATGCACACAAATTTCACTTTTCGTGAACAAATTTCAATATTCCTAAGATAATCAGATAATATAAATTGAATTATCCGATTATAGAGACGAACCTATCCAAATCTTTCCAAAAATATCTAATTTTCTTATGTAATTAACATCACCTGAGAGCATTATCCCAAAGTGTCAAAGCTCAACTCTAAATACTTATATAGTAGAACTGTACTTTACATAGGCATTGCTACCATTTAATTCCACTATGTTTGTTTATAGTTAAATGCACTTGCACTTCACTATTTAACAGATACCTGGTATTTCGATTACTACTTGTAATCTTTTTCAGTTTTGGTATGTATAGACTGATACAAACACTGAAGAAGATTATCAGGAGTAATCGAAATACCAGGTATCTGTTAAATAGTGAAGTGCAAGTGCATGTAACTATAAACAAACAAAGTGGAATTAAATGGTAGAAAAACCGCTAAGACCTTCGTTCGCGTATATATTATAGTAGAACCAATTGGCACGGAGTTACGGCGGGTCAAGCGGTGAAATTGAACGGGCATTTAATGATTTTGAAATCAGTGTAAATGGTTACAAAAGAAATTTCAAATTGAATAACTCGACTTTGTTGTAGAATTTTAACTACACTGCTTGAACCACTGAAACTAATAAGTAAAGAATAAAATTTAAAAAAAATCAATCCACTTATTGTTAAAAATCGGGTATTTTCTTGTTCTCATGAGAGTTTTAATGCTTAACCGCCCCTCGCGTCTGGTGTAAAATGCTCAAACCGAAAGTTGTTTAGTTTTACGATTTGAAAGGCAAGACAACAATGGATCTTTTGTGTAATGTTATGATCTATTTAAACATTCATTGTGTAGTGGAAAATATTTTCAGTCACGCAGACCAGAGCGTTTTAAGAGTAGACGTCTAACCATTTTCACGTCGAGTAGCGTCGCGGCGAACACGATAAAATTGTCTGGCACAGGAAATTCTATAAGATATGTAAAGCTTAGATTTGTAGTTACTCGGTGAACCATTAAAAATAGAAAAACGTTCTCATAATTTACTGTTAAATTCCGTAATTTTTCTTCAAATCGGGAGAAAATTGTTTTTATTAAGTTTTCTGTGGTTCATCGACAGGCTACACATATTGTGCATTCTCATAAAAAATCAAGTCGATTCGTTGATTAGTTTTTGAGTTATCGTGTTCGCCAATTTGAAAAAACGCGATTTCGAGAGAAATGCTAGCACACGGAAAAAACGCTGTAGAAAAAACACGTTGGGTATTTTCTTTAGAAAATTTTGGTACAAGTAGTTTTGAGTGTATTGTTTACACTGTATTTTTATCGCTGTCAGTTTTTCGAAAATTGTTGCCGATAGATTGAAACCTGTGTGTGTTATAGCAAATACGCGCGAGGAATGCATGGCTGTTTAAAACAAAAGAAGTTCAGCGTGGCCACCGAGACTGTGGGAGACTATTTTAAAGGTTCAATACTAACAATGAAGCGGATAAAAAAGAAGTTGATTTTTTGTCCACTACACCAGACGCCCCCCTTAACCTTCCGGCAGCCGCGCTAGTGCACTGAGTGCGCGCTGCTCTGAAAATCTAGCGAAAGCGTCTTAGGGCGCCAGCGGCTGCTCGTTCAGTGGGCCATAAGCGCGACTTCCGGAGGGTTCAATTTGACTTTTAATGGCTCGTGCATTTAATGGTCCATGTCCAACTAGTAGTGTTTCAGATGATAATTGATGACTTCCGGATTTTCACAGTCAAAATCGTCCGCAGAGAGGAATTTTAGGAGATCGTCTTTAGAACTGTCATTTTGTGTCATTCTCTGAATTTTTTCATAAGACCAAAACTATATCTAAATATACGCAAGAAACAATAACGCGCCGTGTGTTTCTTTGGTAGCCGAACCTAATGTAGACCCCCTGAAAATTATATAATATTTGTAAATATTGTCAATTAATGTCTAAATGTGAAATAAATGTCATGGTTTCCGTGTTTATATGTTTGAAGGGTGTTTAGTTTCATGTTTAGTGGTCTAAAATTGGTGCCAGTCAGTATTAATTTAGTTTCTTGCTTCACTTACCTTTTTGTATATATTTTTTATTTACTTGTTATTTATTTATTTATTAACACTATTTATTTACCCCATCATTTATATTATTTGTCAGATAGTGTATTTACATTTTTGTTGATTGGATGAAAATTAAAATTATACAACGTAATGGTTAGGTATGTAACCAATATCGGATTAACTTAATCGAATTAACTTTGTATCGGGGTACCAACCCATACATATTTGTTAACATTGTTTTCGCCTGCTACGCTACATGCTACGGGAGTGGAGTGGAGTGAAGTTCAGTTGCAGCGCCATCCCTTCGCCATATTGGGAGTGAGCGTTCTAATATGTGGAGTCTTCGTAAAAGTAGGGTCAGGTAGATCCGAACGATAAACCGCCAGAAGCACTGTACGAAAGCAGGATCTATTGAGTCCGGTTCAGGAAACCTATTTCCATGTAGGACCCGAGTGCACTGTTGGTCCAAGGATGATATTCTAGTTGGCGAAAAGTGTGCAAAGTAGTTCGCGAAACTACTACGCGCGGACCGTTATCAGAAAAAAATCTACGTCTGCGTAGACTTTTGCAAATACTCCCCTTTTTGCTAGATCTAGACTTTTGCTAGATCCCTCGTCCTCCCATGAGTCTACGTGATTTATGACTAGCCCCAATGCAGAAAGAGAGGATATGCGAGACGAACTATAAAATGAACAGAAAAAGAAGAAAAAGGAAACATATCTGGAGATCCCGTTCTAGGTTGAGTCCCTCCGACTGCTAAATTAATAAAATATAACGAAGATAATTTACTATCATTGAACAGAGCTCGTTAACCAATAAATTGTAAGTCAATTTCTCGGCTTACAGCTCTCCCTACACAAGTCATCAGCACGTTATCAGCAAACAACCTGTTCTGCGACGAAAAAAATTACATTCAAACTTTTTAGCTTTCTTGAAGGAAAGCTCCAACATTGGCATATGGCTCCATCTATGTGTGGTATATGTTGATAAATCAATAACAATATGTCACGGAGTGTAGGGTTGTGCTATGATCAATGAGGATTGCAATTTGAGAAGTAGTTTGAACATATTTTTCTTCGAATTTATTGTTTTGGCAACTTTTTTTTCCAGTATGCCAGTTTGGAACCTAGGTTAGTTGCAACTAAGCTGAAACTCGGGTGATCGGATTTTAAGCTAAAAAAAATCTTGAAAGTTTGAGCGAATTCTATACATTTCTTTTATAAGAAATGTAATACATTTCTAGAGAAAATTTTCAATAGGACGTAAGTAACATTGAGAGCCTCTCTTTGTTTACTTTCTCTTTCGTTTATTACGACGTCATTACAACACTTTGCACTAATATTCCAGTACATATCGAAAGCCGACGGTTTTTACTAGAATATTATGCAAAGAGTAAAATTGAAATGGCCGAGTAATCAACAGAAGAGAAAGACCCCAAAGAGAATCTCTCATTGTTACTTACGTCCTATTGGAAATTTTCTCTAGATTTCAGGGTCGCTCACTTCACCGCTGTTTTGCGAGAACCAAACTTAGTTCCATCAAAAACGTTTGTTTGAAGGAACTAACCTGGATTCGTTTCTGGATTCGAGTTTGGAGTCCAAATTGAAAAATCAAACGACGCTCAAAGATAGTTTTAAACAATTTTCTCCTTAATGGAGAAAAAATCGTTTTTACTAAAAATTTTCTCCACCAAGGAGAAATATAGCATAGTGCATCTTGCATTGACTTGCTAAGCTAAACCAAAGGTTTCGATTTCATTAGTTCTCGTCAGCTTAAAATGAGCTCCTTTTCTTGCGAGACATCACCCTTGACTAGGGGTTTGCTCAGGAACACAAATTGAGTCTCCGTTTTTTGCAGCTAACGTCAATCCGGCGATAGTTTAGTCCTGTCACTAAGTTAGTGTTGGATGCTGATGAGACGAAGTTGAAATGCAAATTACATAACTAATTTAAATGAAAAATCTTTTTTCATGGGTTTTGACAATTTATGAGCAATATGATAATATTAATCCTCCTTGCAGTGTGATACAGCGCTGAAAATAAACGTATTCCACAAGCGTTATTATTTTTAAAAATAATTAGTTCTTAGAGTAATCTATCAATTTGGGGGAACCTGGCGTTGAGATTTAGTCTGTTTGAACATTTTTAATAATTTTTTTCATACATTTCGTTTTAAGTTGTAGTGTCCATTTTGTTCTTCTGGTTTTCTTATTGCAGCAAAAAAAAATCAAGTTTTTGTAATTTGGATAATAGAAGTCTGTCCAAGTGATTATCAAAGTCGTGATACGTATTGAATAAAAGTTGTAAACCAAAAAAGATTGTAAATTTGTAATCATATTTAAAAAAGAGTTGTCATATTTAGCTTGATGCATCATCTGAACAATCCTGAAAATACTCTTCTTCTTATAAGTCTTCATCCGAATTTTCAGATATTTGTTCGACGTTATCATATTTGAGCATTGATTTTGTTTCCATAAACATTTTGGTTTTCTTTTCTATCGTGGAACGTTTGCAACTAATTAAAGGTACATCTCGATTGCACGCTGTCCTTGACGTTTTGCGCGCAAAAGCCTGCAAAACGAACGTCAGTGCTTGTTGCGGGCCTCTGCTGCCTCTTCTGATAACTGTCCTATTGGTAGAAGGGAGTGTTCCACAACACTTGCCACGTGGATCAATATTTGGTGGACTGTGGGCGACATTGGATGCCAGCCGTACTGAGATACATATGTATATTTGGGCAGTTGTCATTACATACTCGGCAAATTTATCGGTGTCTACACTGCAGTGCACTGTGACCGCAAGTAATTGTTTCCAAAATTACCTTCAAACGGTAAATTCAGGGTTGTTACGGAAGACGACAAAAAAAATCGAGCCAAATCCGCGCGAGATTTTGTGCCGGTTCTCAAACCAAACAAAAATTGGCCATACATCTTCAAAACTTCCAATGGTTTTTTTCAAAAATTCTACGAAAATTCTAATGTATTGTCCATCAGATTTTTTTTATCGTGTCTTGTTACTTCGAAATATTCCTAGCTTCATAAGTTATTTTGAAATGTTACAACACAAAATATTTTCGAATGTTATGGGGTATAAAATTTTCGCATATATTTTCTAATGTATGTTGGCGACGAAAATGTTGATTGCCTTCTGCTTACCTCACTACCATGCATCCACATGCTTCTTATTCAACTAGCGAACGATGAATAAGGACCTTAATACAAAAATGCATGCGGGACTTATATAACCTCCCAATATTCAATTAGGTCTCTCAGGTGCACCTTTTTGACAGCATTGCCTGAAATGACCTTTCAAATTTCGGGATTTCTGCGTCATTTTCGAGAGTTTTTCGTTATTCAATTATTCATAGGTGTCACGCATACTCCGAAATTCAATACAAAATTGGTAATTATTTGTTGAACTGATTAATGCAAATATTATGTAGTCTTCTTGCCACAGCTACAGATTCCTTGCCAGAACAACAACTTACCGATACAGTTATCCGTAAAAGCAATTTTATATCTCTTGAGAACATTTCAGCAAGCCCGGGTAATATAAAACTTTTAGCTAGGAATCTGTTTGAAATTCAATTTGACAAACATTTTACTGTCCATAAGGATGCATCCGTTTGATTTAATCTGCACCTGATCGGGTTCGCATTTTGACCATGCTGTTTTGCTTTACGATTCATCTCAGAAACATTTCCGAATGCGCATGTTTTGAACTGTACAGCACAGAATTTGTTGACCACAACCATCTCCGACGCCTTGATTACACCTTCCGGGGAACAGGTGTTACATGTAGGGTTACCATGCTTATTTTAAAGGACATGGCTTTATTTTCGAGGTTTTTGGAAAGCGGCCTTATTTTACTTCAAATGTCCTTATTTTTAGTCGCAAACCTTGGCATATATAGGGTGGTTCAACATGATTATTTTTAACAGTGCATGTCATGTTATTGTAGTTTAGTATTGTTTGCCACCACAGTTTGCTCACCATTTTCAAATTATTCAATTTCGAAAATCAGCGACCTGTGAGAAATGTGTTTCGTTCACTCCGACCATAATATGGTCGACATAACCGGCCAACTGACTCCACTATTCGCCATACAATCAAAGAGTAAAAGTTGCAGTTCTCGTTATTGGTTGATTAGCGAACAAATGGACCACATCCAGCACGCATTGTAGAAAACATAGCGGCGGTGACATTCCCAAGGATTGGAAACCAGCCTTACTCGACTAATTAGCCAGATACCACTTGAAATACTCGAATCCGCCATCAAAAATTGGACCAGCCGAATGAATTACCTCAAGCGCCAACATGGTTAACATTTAAAATAAATTGTTATCAAACAATAAATGGCAAAAGATGTTCTTTCGATTGACAAATAAACATTTCGCGATTTCCTCCATTTTTCAAATTTTTGCGAGATCAAAAAAACGTCATGATGAATCACCCTGTATTAAATTATTCAGATCAACTTTGTTCCAAGTGAATCAATTTCAATTGTCAATTTCAAATACTTCCAGCGATTGTTATTGTTAATGCATACTCTCTGCGACTCATTCCAACCATAAGTTCTTTTACTCAGAAGTAACCAAAATTTGTGGGATAGCTCGATATGAGGTTTGGCCAAAGTGGTTATCTTCGTTCAATATTGGCACTACACTATTCCAATTTGTCTCGATCAAGATTCAACGTCCCAGCACAGACTAACAGACATAACACTATGAGGGAATTCCCACAAAAAACATCGATCCGGCAATTTTCCCAGAGCACTAGTTCCACCTTTTATTCACAGTCCCAAACACTCATTTGCTGATGGGTTACCCCTCAGGTTTGGGAACAATTTTTCACTAGTGGTCTATCCCCCATATGCTTGTTCATATGTCAGTGGCGCTATAATTTCAAATGTGGCCACAGTCCCAACTACAAATATATTTAAAATGACCGTTAAAGCGGGCGAGGCATCGTTTTCGAGTGTTATGTCTGTTAGTCTGTGGTCCCAGTTCAACTACTGGAAAATAAGCCAGAATCCGGACTTTTTCAGAATTCTCGCTCAAGTGACAACTGATTCAGGCTCCAATTCTGAATATATTTGGCAGGGATGTCCTTAATTTGTTCTCAGTTCATTTGGTAACCCTAGTTACTTGAAATGTTTCAGAAGGCAGATGGTAATTTTGGCTATTTTCAATTCCTTTGCGATCCTCGTACCCGACCATGTCGTGATTTCATTACTTTTGGGCAGAAATAATTCGCTATTTTTCCATTGCGTGGCAATTCGGGAAAACACCAATCTTGCCAAAAAAATTTGCACAGGATATCAAGATAAAAACTTTGTGAATGGATTGTTGCCGAAAGCTTTTGTAACCGACCTCACCTCGTAGACCAGTGGAACGTTTCTAAATATGTAGAGCTTTTAGTTATATCCAAATAAAAGAAAATGCAGAACATTGGCTGCGCCAATATTGTTTCAACATTTTTAAATGAATTTCATGTTTCAACATTAAAAATTAATTTTGATTTCAAAGATCATAGCTGGTACCTTGTTCATATTATTCGTATTGACCTACAATATGTAGTTACAAAGCGGTATAACTGGGCCCAGATTAATTTTCACAACCAGGAGAAAATTCAGACAAAACAAAACGCTATTGAAAATTGAATTCGCGCCAAATCCGCGTGATGCGTCAAATTGAGAACAAAAAACGCGACAAATCCGTAAAAATCGCGAAAACCGCGCAATCCGCGCGACTGTAACGACCCTGCAATTGCGCTACAACTGGGCATATTTGATAATATGAGACTCCGTAGTCGGATTCACAAAAATCGCAGGAAAATGACTCAGCGCGCTGAATAGTTTCCATGTGACAATTCAGTTCGTCGTGTCCGGTTAAAGCCCTGGCTAGCATGCCGCAGTGGAGCTTAGGAAAGTGGAGAAGTTTCGAAATCACTGGGCAGAAGAAGATTTCTTCAATAATTGTGGTGCTCGGACGAAGCCCAGGATCGTATTTTTTCTCTTATCCAACTTGTCGAAATTGGCAGGGCGGGCTCAGAACCAACGAAGTCTACCTGTCAATTCGTCAGACCATTCTTTTCCAGTAATGTCCGGGTACCCGAACAAGGTAGATAGTGTTGACAATGCTTAGTTCTTCGATTTGGGTTTAGCATGCGATAACTAGTTTGGATCATTATTTGTCCGAGCCAACAGGGCCGGAGTCACATTTGGCCCGAGTGGGTAGTAAGATAAACAAGCAAAGTATGAGTAGTCTTTAATTGGAGATTAGTCGAATATACACAAACTTACTTTTAAACCACATAAAATCACTCCCAGTGCGTTTGTGCAAATGCAATCGTGATACAACGAGGATTTCAGGAGCACGTATTGTGTGGCTGAGAAACATTTGTGTCGTGATTGAATAATTTTGGGTTTGTTTCGAGTGGGTAATTACCCACTCCAATCTTTTCGTGTTGGTACTACCCATACTACCTACATCATCCGGTGGCCCTGCGAGTTAAGGTCCTTGATTGCTACCTGAAGTAATCATTTGAACAGAAGTTTATAGCTTTGATTCTACAGAGAATTATGATGTAATTAGGTGAAAAGTTTAACGGCCTTTTACAGCGAACATGTGAGGTAGTTGAAAAGTTTTAAAATTTACTCAAATTTAAAAGAATATATGCCATTTCTTAAACGATTGATTTAGTGAACTCTTGATGTAGTATTTTTTGTTTAAAAATGAGTCATCAGAGAATGAGATGAATAGGGAGCGGCAATCGCATTTAATTTGTAAATTTCATATATATGAAAATCAAAAGCATGTTTGGAAGGGTATTGCAATGACGCCACATTTCAATATCAAGCTTGAATCACTGGTTTTACTTCGCTTATAAACGAACGTCTTAGAAACAGTTGTTACTGCAAATTAATTCCGAATATTATACGTTATATGCTCCGCATTCAATATTTCGAGTATTTGCGTTATCATTTTGTATATGCAAAAATCACAGCGTTGATAATGTTCAATCAATTACCTACATTCCGCAGTCAAGTTTGCAGATTAGTTGAGAAAGTCATCGAACGAAATGAACCTTCAAATAGCAAAAAACACACTTTTTCATATAGGATTCCGATATGATTTCGCAAGATCACACAAAAGATAAGCACATTCACACTCACAGCGATGGGTGCGTAAAACAGATAACTAAGACTGGATGCCAAAAGTAAAATTCTTCCACAAATTGCATCTAACCGATATTTGATTTGCCTATATACGCATCGAAAGTATGTAAAAACGATTGACAATCGGCCCCGTGCGGCTCATTTGAATCGACTTATTGGAGATAACTGTATTTCGACGGGAATTGCCCAATCAAAACGATGCTACTTTCAATGTCTTGATAAGGCCACGCTGATATGATGTATCGAATGTATATAATTTGAATGTCTAATTTTTTTAGGCCATTTGTTCTGTTTTTCTCCGGAGATCAGCCGATGAGCATGGCGATCACAGTCACGTTACTGCTTTTTGCTGCGGCCATCTATGAAGGTAGTGATTTTCGAGGTTATATCGTTACTGATTTAAAATAAAATTTCTTGGAATATTCTAGTGAATTCACAACTAGTGTGCTACCAGTGTGTGGACTGTGATGTGAACCCTCCAATAGCAGTAGTGTGCCAAGATAGCTATCCTACATCTGCGACACCAACTTTGCCAACTAGTCCTGATACAACGTATTCAACTGATATAACGCCTACTTTGCCGACAAGTCCTGATACAACTTTTTCAACGGATATAACTCCAACATTGCCAACGAGTCCCGATCCTACATGTGCAACGTGTGGTCCAACTGAAGAAACGACTCCAGAGTTTACACCAACACTGCCAACCAGTCCTGAGCCTACTTGTGCAACATGCGGCCCAGAAACTGACACAACACCTATATTTACTCCAACTTTGCCCACAAGCCCGGAACCAACCTGTGCTACATGTGGTACACCTCCAGAAACCACTCCGGAGTTCACACCGACCTTACCCACCGGTCCAGAACTAACAACGGCAGAGCCTACCAGCCCTAATACAATATGTCCTACATGTGCACCCGCTACCACGCAAGAATTCACACCAACACTACCCACCAGCCCGGCACCGACTTGTGCTACGTGTGCCACCTCGTTGAACACAGTCACTGTACCGATCACAAGCCTAACGGATTCAACGATCCTCACACCACCCCTTACCACTAGTCCGGGCCCAACATCATCCCAAATTACGACCATTTGGCCGGGCCAGACAGGCATTTGGCCTACCCCGTCGCTTACACCCCCGAGTGCCAGCTGGCCTACGGTGACCCTTACGAACCCGACGGGAACGTTCCCAACGGTACTGACCACCTTCGCCACCGGCGGCAAAAAACACCTACCGATGCCGTTTTACATATGCTTCTCGACGGAACGAATTGGTAAGTACGTAATAGATTTAGCGGGATAACATCAACTGGGTGTAAAAAGAAACCTAAATCTTAGGGAAATCTAAACTTGTGAAGCCCGTAATAAAAACAGGAAGCCATGAAAATCCCTTTTCCAAGATGTACTTTTTCATAGAGCCTTGTCCCATCCAACCTTATTTTGGTATATTTCGTGATATTTTTTAAATAAAGCTAGTTGATCGATTTAGTGTATAATTTTCCTGGATTTAATTTTCTGGCAAACGTTGAGACAAATATTTCAATCCACTTAGTGGTACAATTATTACTTTCGCATTTAGCACTAAGAATTAAGGGATAATTTCAATTTAATTTTTGCCTTTCTCGTATAAAGAAAGACTATGGAATCACTCCAAAAATCGATTTTCCAACGGAGGGCCGAGTGTTATATACCATTCGATTCAGTTCGTCAAGATCAAAAAAATGCAGGGTAGATGTGTGAATGTATGTGTGTCTGTATGTGTGTGTCAAATAATGTCACTCAATTTTCTCAGAGATGGTTGGACCGATTTCAACAGACCTAATTTCCAATGAACGGTGTGACGCTCCCATAAGACGCTATTGCATTTTTAGTTGATTGAAATTCCGGATCCGGAGTTACGGGTTGAAGAGTGCAGTCACACAGCAATTTCTCTTGTAAACTGGTAACCCTATTATGTCCGAATGATGTAATACATATTCAAATACGTTCAACATTACTTAGATTTGCGGTTCTAGATCACTAATGACCAATTAAAGTAGCTTTCACCACATTGGCCACCTGTGACGGATCTTGATGACCCCGGGGAACTCATCAAGTTCCCGAGCTAATGTTACACCTATTTCCCAGCAAACTCTTAACCGATTTTTACAAACAAATGAAGGATATAATACTCCTAATGACTGCTATTGACCTTCCGGCACCCGCGCTAGTGCACTGAGTGCACGCTGCTCTGAAAATCTAGCGAACTTGCCTTAGGGCACCAGCGGGTGCTCGTCCAGTGAGCCATTTGCGCGACTTCCGGAGGGTTAAATTTCATTAAGTTCTGATTTTTGGTTCCGGAGTTATAGGTTAGTTATTGTAGTCACAAACGAATTTCTTATATAAGCCGGTACAAACGTAATATCTCGTTCAATATAACATTGTAGAAATGTCTATTACATTAAGCATGCATAAGTTCACGACTGTCACGAACCTGATTTGAAACATATCGACGTTGACACACTTGATACAAACAAAAATAAAATATTAAATTAGTTTAATCAGCGTGAGTTCAATGTTGTCATATTTTGAAATGCGGTGGGGAAGGGAAGGCGTATTATTAGTGGGAGCGGGAGGATGTGTCGGGAACCACCTAAAACTTATTTTGGTATACGGGGTGAATGAAGGGAATGCAGGTGTGAGGTTGGTTTCAAAGGGGGCGTGGTGAGAGGGGGGATATTTAACCTATGAGGTATAACGGTTATACCGGTTTATATGTGAAATTCCTATGTGACCGCAATAACTAACCTGTAGCTCCGGAACCAAAAGTCAGAACCGAATGAAATTCAATAGCAGTCAATGGAAGTATTACACCTTTCATTTGAACTCACGTTTGTAAAAATCGGTTAAGAGTTTGCTAGAAAATATGTGTGACATTAACTTAGGAACTTGGCGAGTTCCCCGGGGGTATCAAGAATCGTCATAGGTGGCCAATGTGGTCAAAGCTACTTTTATCGGTCAATAGTAATCTAGACCTGCGAATCCAAGTAATGTTGAACGTGTTTAAATACGTATAACATCATTCGGACATCATAGGGCTACCAGTTAATTAGGGAAATCGCTCTGTGACCGCTCTCTTCAACCCATAACTCCGGAACTGGAAGTCCGATCAACTAAACATTCAATAGCGTCTTATGGGAGTGTTGTACAGTTCATTTGAAACTTTCTTTATATGAGAAAGGCAAAACATATTCACAATATAATTTGAACCAACATCAAAAACTATATTTGCAAAAGTACGGTGTGGATTTGCAGAAATTGAGAAATTTTGAGTCTCTACGCATCGCTCGATCGAGATAGAAGTGTTTTGTTTTCGGTCTGTTGGAAAAAGAACAGTGCAGTAATCCGCGTTCAAGGTTATTTTGCCATTCTCTGCCTCTTCGAGGTTTGGACTTTTATTTTCTTTTGTGCGTGTGTTAACCGTTAGGCCACATTCCTCAACCTTTTGTTCGTAAAGCGAGGATTGAACAATAACCAGCTATTTAAGCTGGACTGGTGCGTCGTGGGAAACGAGTATACAGATAAGTGAAATCTACCTTTTTGATACATTTACGGCTTTTTCCCGTCTGCGCGGGTGCTGACCCCGTGCGTTGACGGTGTCGATGGCTTCCTCCCCGGATGGCCAAATGGAGATCGAATCGACTCCTAAGGCTCTCCCCCGACCCAAACAATATCCAGAGCTCTCGACCGGTCCCTTTGTGGTCTTCTTTCGGCCCAAAACAAAATCGCTGAATCTATTACAGATTTCAAAAGACCTGACGGAACGGTTCTCGGCTGTGATCGAAATAAAAAAGGTCCGCTCAGACAGGCTGAGGGTCGTGCTGACTAACTCAAAGCAGGCAAACGATATTGCTTGCTGCGAGCACTTTACGAAGGACTATCACGTGTATATTCCAGCTGTGAAAGTACAGTCTGAAGGCGTTGTCACCGATGACAGTTTGACATGCGAGGATCTGCTGCAGTACGGGGTTGGCCGTTTCAGAGACCGCTTACTTCAGCCAGTGAAAATACTCGAGTGCAAGCGTTTGCACTCAGTAGTAGTCGCGGGGGATGGTTCAAAAACGTACCCCCAATCAAACTCTTATCGGTTGACCTTCGCTGGTACCGCTTTGCCAAATTACGTCCTCTTGCACAAGGTTCGTCTGCCTGTGCGTCTGTTTGTGCCGCGGGTCATGAATTGCACAAAGTGTAAACAATTGGGTCACACAGCCACCCATTGTAGCAATAAGGCCCGCTGTGGAAAATGCGGGGAGAATCATCTAGATGATTCGTGCAGTAAGAATGCTGAGAAGTGTCCTTACTGTGCAGAGAATCTGCATGATATCTCGGCATGTCCCGCGTACAAACTACGCGGGGATAAACTAAAACGTTCCCTTGCTGGACGATCCGAACGTTCTTTCGCAGAAATGCTAAAGAAAGCTACACCACCAACCTCAACAAACATCTATGCTCACTTGCCTCCTATCGAGGGCGAGGCTGATGACCCACAAGAGGGAACATCTACTAGGGCGCCTAGAAGTTATAGGAAGAGGAGGAACATTTCCTCTCCTAAAGTTCGTTGTAAAGGCCAGAAGGTATCCCTTGACGGGACTCAGAAAGTCACATCTATTGGAAGTGTTGCAACCAAACCGAAGCAATTAGCTCCTGGTCTCGGAGGAATAAACTCAGAGAAGGAGTTCCCAGCACTTCCCGGAACATCAAAAATCCCAAGTGTTCCTCTGTTTCAGTTCGAGAATAATCGCGGCACTGGAATTATCAAACTCTCGGACATTGTGGACTGGATAATAAAAACATTCAATATAACTGATCCTATTAAAAGTCTTATGTTAGCTTTTCTCCCTACAGTAAGAACATTTTTGAAGCAGTTGACTGCTAAATGGCCCCTCCTTTCAGCGATTGTATCCTTCGATGGCTAACTCATCGAACGAGGTCACGGATTTGATCACTGTTCTACAGTGGAATTGCAGAAGTATCATCCCGAAAATCGATTCCTTCAAAATTTTAATAAATAATTTGAGTTGCGATGCATTTGCATTATGTGAAACTTGGTTAACTTCCGACATAGATCTCAACTTCCACGACTTTAATATTATTCGCCTGGATCGAGACACCCCCTATGGAGGAGTGCTTTTGGGGATCAAAAAGCGCTATTCCTTCTACAGAATTAACCTTCCCTCGATAACAGGTATTGAAGTTGTCGCTTGTCAAGTAACAACCAAAGGCAAAGATCTTTGCATAGCTTCCATATATATTCCCCCCAACACCGCG
Organism: Topomyia yanbarensis; assembly: GCF_030247195.1. NCBI lineage: Eukaryota > Metazoa > Arthropoda > Insecta > Diptera > Culicidae > Topomyia > Topomyia yanbarensis. The sequence goes on from NC_080671.1 coordinate 85,279,424, forward strand.
ATTGGGCATCGCCGGCTACATGACATCATAGAATCCCTGCCTGCACCGCGACTAGTTTTAGGCGACTTTAACTCTCACGGTACGGAATGGGGTTGCCTTTATGATGATAACCGTTCCTCTTTAATTCACAATATTTGCGACAACTTCAACATGGCAATTCTAAACACGGGTGAAATGACACGGATTCCTCCCCCACCAGCGCGCCCAAGCGCATTAGATTTATCCCTTTGCTCGACCTCGCTAAAGTTAGAATGCGCGTGGAAGGTAATCCCTGATCCCCACGGTAGCGACCATCTGCCGATCGTAGTCTCAATCAATAACGGCTCAAGGCCATTGGAAACAATCAATATTTCGTATGACCTCACACGAAATATCGATTGGAAGAGCTATGCTGCCGCGATATCGGACAACATCGAATCTACTCAAGAACTTCCTCCGGAGGAAGAGTACAGCTTTTTGGCTGGCTTGATTCTCGACAGCGCGAATCAAGCTCAGACTAAGCCAGTACCCGGCGCGAACATACAAAAACGTTCTCCCAATCCCTGGTGGGATAAAGAGTGCTCAGACGTGTACGCAGAGAAGGCCGCCGCGTTTAAGACCTTCCGGAACGACGGGTTACCCGCTAGTTTCCGACAGTACGCGACGTTAGACAAGCGAATGAAGAGTTTGATGAAAGCCAAAAAACGCGGTTATTGGCGCCGGTTCGTCGACGGATTAACGAGAGAAACATCGATGAGCACTCTTTGGGGAACAGCCCGACGTATGCGAAATCGAAACAGTACTAATGAGAGCGTGGAATATTCAAACCGTTGGATATTCGATTTCGCCAAGAAGGTTTGTCCGGATTCCGCCCCGGCACAGAAGATCTACCGCGCCGCGTCCCGTCACGATAACGCGAACGAAACACCTTTTTCGATGGTGGAGTTCTCACTTGCTCTCTTGTCGTGTAACAATAAAGCTCCAGGGCCAGACAGAATCAAATTCAACTTGTTGAAGAATTTGCCAGACTCTGCCAAGAGACGCTTGTTGAACTTATTTAATAAGTTTCTTGAGGCTAACATTGTCCCACACGATTGGAGGCAAGTGAAGGTCATCGCCATCCAAAAACCAGGAAAACCAGCCTCCGACCACAATTCGTATCGACCGATCGCAATGCTATCTTGTATCCGAAAGTTGTTCGAGAAAATGATCCTATCCCGCCTCGACAATTGGGTCGAAGCAAATGGCTTACTGTCAGATACACAATTTGGCTTTCGCAAAGGCAAAGGGACGAACGATTGTCTTGCGTTGCTCTCAACCGAAATTCAAATGGCCTATGCTAGTAAAGAGCAGATGGCATCAGTGTTCCTAGATATAAAGGGGGCTTTTGATTCAGTTTCTATCAACATTCTTTCAGAGAAGCGACATTGATGAATGTCTTGACAATTCCTGCACGTTAAGACAACTTGCAGACGATGGCGTGGTGTCTGTTACGGGACCCAAAGCTGTCGATCTACAAGGACCATTACAGAATACCTTGGACAATTTGTCTGCATGGGCTATTAAGCTGGGTATCGAATTCTCCACGGAGAAAACTGAGCTAGTTGTATTTTCTAGGAAGCGTGAACCAGCACAACTACAGCTTCTATTAATGGGTCAAACTATAGCTCAGGTCTTCACAGTAAAATATCTAGGGGTCTGGTTCGACTCGAAAGGTACTTGGGGATGCCATATTCGGTATCTGAAACAGAAATGCCAGCAAAGGATCAACTTTCTTCGTACAGTAACCGGAACATGGTGGGGTGCCCACCCAGGAGACCTAATTAGGTTGTATCAAACAACGATACTGTCGGTACTGGAATACGGATGCTTCTGCTTTCGATCCGCCGCGAATATACATTTCATCAAACTCGAAAGAATTCAGTATCGTTGTTTGCGTATCGCCTTAGGGTGCATGCAGTCGACCCATACGATGAGTCTCGAAGTCCTGTCGGGCGTTCTCCCGCTGAAAAATCGATTTTGGGAACTCTCATATCGATTGCTCATTCGATGCGATATCTTGAACCCGTTGGTGATTGAAAATTTCGAAAGGCTTGTTGAGCTCAATTCTCAGACCCGTTTTATGTCCCTGTACTTTGACTACATGGCGCAAAATATTAATCCTTCTTCTTACAATCCCAACCGTGTGCATTTCATAAATACTTCTGAATCTACTGTTTTCTTCGACACATCCATGAAAGATGAGATTATTGGAATTCCGGACCATATACGCCCACAAGTGGTTCCAAATATTTTTTATAATAAATTCCGAGAAGTCGACTGTTCTAAGATGTTTTATACTGACGGATCAAGCCTCGAAGGGTCCACTGGCTTCGGTATTTTCAATCAAAAGTTCACCGCCTCCTACAAACTCAGTGACCCTGCTTCAGTTTACGCCGCAGAACTAGCTGCTATTCAGTATACCCTTGGAGTCATTGACACATTACCCGCAGACCATTACTTCATCGTCTCGGATAGTCTGAGTTCTATTGACGCTATTCGCTCGATGAAACATGGAAAGCATTCCTCGTATTTTTTGGGGAAAATACGGGAGCTACTGAGTGCTTTATCTGACAAATCTTTCCAGATTACCTTGGTGTGGGTCCCTTCTCATTGCTCCATTCCGGGCAATGAGAAGGCGGACTCCTTAGCTAAGGTGGGTGCCATTGAAGGTGACGTTTTTGAAAGACCAATTTGCTTCCACGAATTTTTCAGTATTACTCATCAGAGAACTCTCGAAAGTTGGCAAACCTCGTGGAGCAATGGGGAGCTAGGAAGGTGGCTACATTCGATAGTCCCTAAGGTATCGACGAAACCTTGGTTCAAGGGAATGGGTGTGGGTCGTGACTTCATTCGTGTGATGTCCCGACTCATGGCGAACCATTACACGCTGGATGCACATCTCCGACGTATTGGGCTCGTGGAGAGTGGTATCTGCGCTTGTGGCGACGGTTATCACGATATAGAGCACATAGTCTGGGCGTGCACCGAGTACAGTTCCGCCAGGTCTCGGCTTATGGACACCCTCCGGGCCCGAGGAAGACCACCCAACGTCCCGGTTCGAGATGTGTTGGCAAGCCGCGATGTCCTCTATATGTCCCTTATATACACCTTCATAAAAACCATCAATATCCAACTTTAACTGCCCCTTTTTCCTTATCATTCTCAGAAACGCTCTCTTCCACCTGTACCATACACCCACGATGGTTTGATGCGACTCCAAGGCGACACAAAACATCCCTGTCGAATGAGTCAACAAACACGAGACCTAAAGCACGAACATCACACGCACAATTCGAAATGTAGCCGATCAACATCTGAGCCGCAACCCCTGCCATCTCGAGAACGACCACCCGGCGTCCCAGTACATGATTCTTCCTGATGAAGACCACCCTGATTCTGTAATCCATCCGTTGATCTCCCGAAGTCTGAAACTGAAACAATGTTCTCCCCCTGCCATGTTTGTCCACCCTACTTCCCCTGACTCTTATACACAGAAGTAACACCCCTCCCCCCCCCCCCCCCCCCCCCAATATCTTCATGAAGCATTTAGCTCTTCTTGCCTTTTCTAGTTTTAACTATTATATTATATGATCTCGTTTAAAATGCCCAACTCTACTACCACGTAAAATAACTCTAATTAATGTCTCCGAATCTTTACAAAATTTAATCACGCCCTCTAATTATTTCTACTTTTAAGATAGTCGTAAAAATTTTCCCCCTTAGTTAAACATTTTTTGCTCCAATAATCTCATTGCTAAAAATGTCAAACCATATTGCCATAAAAACTAAATGACCCCTCTAATCTTACGAAAATTATACTACCCCCTTGTGTATATGTATAGCTATAAATTAGCCTTAGTTTAATTTCAAAAATCAATATGTAAGCCCCTAGTTTTAAGTAATTTAAAATGTGAAACAAAACAAAATTGGCACCTTTAAGCTAACGCAAACCTGCCTTATCAAATAAACGAATTGAAAAAAAAAAAATTGAGAAATTTTGCTGGCCAATATTCAACAGATGTACTTAGAAACAGCGTATTTCACTGAAAAAATGTTATCCCACATTCTACCGAATTTAGGGCTCTAACGATATCTAACGACGTGATGACCAAGCTGGAACTGTCTGTACATTATTGATACTCTTTTTCAGTATAAGGACTGTATCGAATATAAATTTACATACTTTTCTTTTACATCGTATAAAAATGAAGTTTTATTGTTTGTTTGAATAAAATTTTCTTCTTTTATTCTACGAGGTTGAACTTGAACATTATGAAGACTGTCTTTCTGAACAAAATCTATATCCTGATAGTTGCTTTGGTTCAGTGCTTCGACGCTGAATGCGGATACTATGCTTTTCATATATAAGTATAGTAAACTCCATATCTGAAAAATTTTCGGGTATTCCACACCTAAAAATTCAAAGTTTTTTTTTTATTCCAATTATACATTGCGGTGTACACTTAGTGGGAGAGGGAGATTTATTTTGAAGATTTTTAAACGGACTTGCCTATAATAAAAAATACACGGTAAATTTCAATTTTATGAATAAGAAAGGATACAGTCTTTTTTATGCGGTTTTTTATGCGACTTTTTTATGCGGATTTTCAAAGTTATGCGTTTTTTATGCGGATTTTCAAAGTTTTGCGGTTTTTTATGCAGCTTCCTTTTAATTTTTAGGGCATCACCAGAAGCGACTTTCATCGAAAGATAGATCCTCGTGAATGCACATGCTTAAACAAAAGATATAAAATGTTATTACTAGTCTTTGGGTTAAGAATATGAGAAGCATTATTGATCCAGTCAAAATAAAAACAGAAAATGACTGAATACCTTTTTACCTTTCTCATAATAAAACTTATGCAATCGGTCGGAATTTCGACTTTTTAACCGAGGCCCGCAGAGCCGAATCTCTTATACCATTCGACTCAGTTCGGCGAGATCGGAAAAAAAGTGCTCAGAGACTGTATTTTTTACTTTTTTTACTTGGTGGTAAAGCTTTTACGCCGACCCGGCACACGTTCAGTAGTTAGACCCTACTATCGATTTCGTCCATCGTGTGCCAGAGTAAGGGACTTTGAACAGAGAAGATAACTCTAAACCCTATTCCTCTAAATTCCACCAAGAAGTCCGACATTTGCCTGACCCCCCGAATTTCATTTGAATTGACTACTTCGGGGGGAGGCGTGCTAATGCACTTTACTTGATTACAGGTCTAGCTTGTCGTGCTAGATTTCGCTTGTCTCGTAACCGCCATATCAGTCCTGCGTGGCATGATATTCTACATGCCTTCCTCTCTACGTTGACCAGTTGGATGCCGTGGTTGATCCGGCGATACCGGTTGGAGGGTGGCTTCCGGTTCACTGTGTCCCAAATATCCTGGTGGTTTGTCGCGTTCGGTGCTACTAGGCGTAGTCCCCGACGGTGGAGCTAGCCTACCTCGTCGGAGAGTTCCCCGACGAACGAATGTCTCCTACAACCGTTGACGGACACGTTATTCTTCTTTAGATGCAGTCCGGCAGAATGCCAAGGTCAATCCAGCGATTCTCGGTGGAGGATTGCGTCCGGTTCACTGGTGCCCCGATGATTCAAGCCGGTGATTCGCTACGGACTACTCGGAATAGTCCCCGATGGTAGAATCTTCCTACTCCGACGAAGAGCCGGCAGTGGAAGATCTTCCAAAACCGATGCTACCCGGGCAGATGCCGAGGTCGGTCCTGCGATTCAGGGTGGAGGGTGACTTCCACTTGACAGGCGCCCCGACGAGCATCTGCCGGAGCAACTTCCCGATCTACTCGAACTAGTCCCCGCCGGTGGGCCTACTCCGACGGAGAAATTTCCCGACGTTGAAATTTCTCTCGAAATCGTTATCTCGATGCTGGTCTGATAGGTGCCGATGTCGGTCTTCCGATTCCGGGGAGTCATTAAGTGACTTTACGCTTGTCTGGACAAGCCGCAGACTCAGGTGATTCGCATTTAATGCCAAAAGATCCTGACTCCTGTGTTGCAGAAGAAAAAGAGTTAAGTAGCCGGAAATCTCTAAGCTTGCTCATATGACCCTACTCCACGCTTTTTTAAACTTTCTTACTTCAAATCCTTGCTCTTCCTTGAGTACCATGGCTCTTAATATTGAAAAATATTTCACACCTTATGTATTTTTTATGCGGATTTTCAAAATTATGCAGTTTTTTTATGCGGATTTTCAAAGTTATGCGGTTTTATTTTATGCGGATTTTCAAAGTTATGCGGTTTTTTATGCGGATTTTCAAAGTTTTTTTATGCGGATTTTTTTATGCGGTACGTATCCCCCGCATAAAAAAACTTCAGTGTATTTTGCAGAATCCCCTCTTACTCTTTTATTCCACATGTTCATCCTCACTCGCTATTCTAGAATGCTCTAGAACACTTCGATACAAGCATCATATATAAGAAGAATGTCTTCTAAGCTTTCATTTGGTAAGTGTTGAAGCGATACTCATTTCTTTTTTAATGAGAGACACAATGGATAGTAGAGTGGGACAGACGGTTACATGAAAAAATAAAATTTTGCTCCGAGTAACTTTTTGGGTCCCATTTAGCTACCAGAACAACTCTGCAAATTTTGAGCTCGATCGGTGAAACTATATTTTTGCGCCCACGGTTTAAAGTTTACATGAGATTTCGTATGGGGAAATTACCTTTTGCAAAATAATTATTCCAAAAGTCGCCCGTTACCTCTTAAACATAAATAGATGTCTGATCTTTGTAGGAAATTTTTCAATAAAATAAAGCCTCGAAGACTGCGAAACGATTTGACGCTTGTGAAAAAAGTTATTAAGCAAAAAACGACTGATGCTCTGAAGATTGTTGAAAATTTCAATTTTCATAGCATCACTACTACTGAGGGCATGTTCAGGAGTGTTTCATTTCTAGATTCATAATTTTGACAGTTCTATAATATAAAACTGAAAATTTGAAAACTAGAACTTGCTGTCCCCAGCAGCAGTTTTCGCGGGTGTTCCATTCAGTTTAAAATTTATGTCTCGCGATGCCTTTAGCGTTGCTGCATTCAAATTTATTTTTCCCCAGTCTATCGGGTCTAAGCGTCTGTGCTGAGTACTCCCCGTGTATTTAAAACGCAGTTCTAAATGTGTTTTAAAATCAGCAACAAATAGAACGCCGTCGTATAACAGTTTTAAATTTTAAAACAAAACTGTTCGAAATTACAAAACAAAACGCTCTGCTGCACCCAAAACGCGAACCGCATGAATTACATGCGAATAAGCATGATTCTAATGAGAATTTTGCATTGTAACTGGTATAATGCATATAAAGCGATATTGGTCCGGGACAAAAATGCATTAAGGCGATTACACCACAGAAACTTACACAAACCCACAGTTGAGAATGTATTAGTGAATTTAACGATATCGGAGCATTAGTATTAAAATGACTCCGCACTAATACACATGTAAAGGACATCTCCACTCGGATACATGTGTGCTCTGAAAATATTAATACACGCTCAAGGACCAGTTTCCATTTCGCCTTTCTACTGATCACATGCTGCATATTGGAGAGAACAGTTTATAGCGTCATCAAATTGGTGGGGTGTGGGTGATGATTTTGTTTTGATAATATGTTGAGCTTTCGGCGTTCTCTAAACCCTAAATTTACCAGCGATATGCGAGTTCTAGCCACTAGATAGGTTCATAAATAATGATTAATGATTATTTAAGCGCACTATACGCAGGAGAAAGTTACCTATATGGGAACATTGGGTTAACAAGTTAATTCAACATTTATCGGATAGAAGCCGTCCGCCAATCATTTCTGGCATTCCTCATATCAACAGTACTTTCAGGTGATATCATATCAGTATTTTGCAGTAAAAGTATCTAAATTTAAAGTATCATAAACTATAAGGGCAGTGATGACATGGTTTTGCACTTTTGAGTAGCAGTGGCACTGGCAGTTAATTTCAGTTTATATTATTTCCCTAACATGCGAATCTAGCGCACATCATCGCCCTGGGCAACGATCATCGCAAATCAATCTTCCACTCTTCTCTGAAGCACAGAATGAGAGAGCGATGATTTTACTGCAAAAACCATTCGCTATGCGAAAATAACAACGCGTATATCACACACTCTCGTGAACGTAAACTGTTCCCGTGTTTAGTGTGGTTGGAATTGAGTTGTTCGCAGACAAAGAAGCGTAACTGTGTATGAAGACAGAAGTTCTTACAAACACCACAGAGATATTCATGTATAGAATACACCACCTTTTTGGCAGACTCAGCAAGCAAAATCAACTAATACTTTTACATGCGGGCAGATAATATGGTAGCGTGTATTCTCAATCAATTTATTTCATCATGAATCAAGCGGTGTTGGTATAATGCAGTAGCTATGCTTGGTCTACAATGCGAAGAAAGCATGATTCTAATTCGGAATATGCACGAAAGGATGTAATGCCTTTTTTGCTTTGGGAAATTGTTTTGGGTGTACCAACACCGCTTGATTCATGATGAAATAAATTGATTGAGAATACACGCTACCATATTATCTGCCCGCATGTAAAAGTATTAGTTGATTTTGCTTGCTGAGTCTGCCAAAAAGGTGGTGTATTCTATACATGAATATCTCTGTGGTGTTTGTAAGAACTTCTGTCTTCATACACAGTTACGCTTCTTTGTCTGCGAACAACTCAATTCCAACCACACTAAACACGGGAACAGTTTACGTTCACGAGAGTGTGTGATATACGCGTTGTTATTTTCGCATAGCGAATGGTTTTTGCAGTAAAGTCATCGCTCTCTCATTCTGTGCTTCAGAGAAGAGTGGAAGATTGATTTGCGATGATCGTTGCCCAGGGCGATGATGTGCGCTAGATTCGCATGTTAGGGAAATAATATAAACTGAAATTAACTGCCAGTGCCACTGCTACTCAAAAGTGCAAAACCATGTCATCACTGCCCTTATAGTTTATGATACTTTAAATTTAGATACTTTTACTGCAAAATACTGATATGATATCACCTGAAAGTACTGTTGATATGAGAAATGCCAGAAATGATTGGCGGACGGCTTCTATCCGATAAATGTTGAATTAACTTGTTAACCCAATGTTCCCATATAGGTAACTTTCTCCTGCGTATAGTGCGCTTAAATAATCATTAATCATTATTTATGAACCTATCTAGTGGCTAGAACTCGCATATCGCTGGTAAATTTAGGGTTTAGAGAACGCCGAAAGCTCAACATATTATCAAAACAAAATCATCACCCACACCCCACCAATTTGATGACGCTATAAACTGTTCTCTCCAATATGCAGCATGTGATCAGTAGAAAGGCGAAATGGAAACTGGTCCTTGAGCGTGTATTAATATTTTCAGAGCACACATGTATCCGAGTGGAGATGTCCTTTACATGTGTATTAGTGCGGAGTCATTTTAATACTAATGCTCCGATATCGTTAAATTCACTAATACATTCTCAACTGTGGGTTTGTGTAAGTTTCTGTGGTGTAATCGCCTTAATGCATTTTTGTCCCGGACCAATATCGCTTTATATGCATTATACCAGTTACAATGCAAAATTCTCATTAGAATCATGCTTATTCGCATGTAATTCATGCGGTTCGCGTTTTGGGTGTATAATGCAGTAGCTATGCTTGGTCTACAATGCGAAGAAAGCATGATTCTAATTCGGAATATGCACGAAAGGATGTAATGCCTTTTTTGCTTTGGGAAATTGTTTTGGGTGTGGGGATGTGAATGTTTCAGTTCCAGTTCTATTTTGAAACTCCTATACAAAATAAAACGCTCCTGAACATGCCCTGATGGTCGAATTAAATACAAAAAATTTTAACTTTCACTTATTATGTACAAAAAAGCCTCAATTTATCCTTCAAAAGTCTTGTGAAGTGACCAAACGGTACAGATAATTGATTTCGACACATTAAGAGAAGATCAAAACAAAATTGTATATAATTGGACAACCAACAGCAGTGGTGCTAGAAAAAATGAATGTTTAATCAATCGTCAGATCATCGATCGGTTTCTGCTTAATTACTTTTTTCTCGAGCGTCGGATCGTTTCGTGGTCTTCGAGATTTTGTTTCTTTGTTAAATTTCCTGTAAAAGCCACATATTGATTTATTTTTCGCAAGCAATGGGCGACTTCTGAAGGAATTGTTTTGTGAAAGTTAACTTTCTCATACAAAATCCCATATAAACTTTAAATAGTGTGCACAAAAATATAGTTTCAGATATCGAGCTAAGAATTTGCACAGTTGTTCTAGGACCGAAATGGTACCTAAAAAGTTGCTCGGAGCAGGAATCTAATTTTTGTCCCACCCTAATGGATAGTTTTGTAGCAGTTTCGTAGCTAGTTCTTGTCGATTATGTACAGTTTGTATAATAATCCTACTCCCACTGCAGCTGGTTAATATATTCGTTAAATACTACGAAAACAAGTGTGCTCAAACTCTTAGCTGATCTACCACTAATTTTCACTTTTCTCTTTTCAGTTAACAACCGACTGACAACGGATCGAGGTTGTAGCATACGCGGTGCCTCGGCGGCAGAAACATGCACGGATATCAACAACAACCAGCAGTACGAACGATGCTCCCTTTGCTCCTGGAGTCTCTGTAATCGATAAATAGTGGTGATTGTGATGATAGAAAGAAAAATTTTTACATTGTGAGATAGATATTTGAAAATGTGATTAAATAGAAACGAATTGGTAGGCCCGGTAATAGATCAACTTCTACTTCCATAAAATTATTACCCTTGCAATTAATAGATTATAATTATTGCACAGTCAGAAGTCCATCGATGATGTGTGTAAATTTGTTCGATCCAAATAATGTCTGTATATGCCAAAAAGATTACTTCACATGCTGCCGAACAGAAATCACCGATATGTTATCTGTATATATTTACACTAATTATTGATATTTATGGAAGGCGGAATTTGATCGCATTTCTGGCGTGATTGCCATTTCTTCCGTCGCTTAACGAGTTGAGTTTATCAAATCAATATCGACTGGGATGACTAGATATTTCGGGTAAGAGTAAACCTTGAACCATTATTCAACGCAACGCGTAGCAAAGTTTTTGCGTTTTCAAAAGGCAGCCTTTTTTGAAGAAGCAAAGTTTTGTTCAGTTGCTGTTGTGCTATCTTAGCACTTCGATTTTTAAAATTTGCGATTGAATGTTTTTAAATTTATAAATGTTAAAAACATTGCGGAGAAGACAATCGATGCATCCAAGTTTTCTGTACTAATCTCTCGAGTTATGCGAAGATTGGTTGACTGTATTGACATTTTTTGCTTAAAATGCGAAGTCGCTGGAATGCGAGTTAAAAGTCGTCGTTGTTGTGCTATCTTATGACAAACACCATTTTGGGATAGACTGAGTTAGATATATAGTGGTACTGAATTTTAAAATCTCTGCAAGGTGGCATTTTCAGAATTTTAAAACAAAAAAAAAGTTGATATGAGAAATAATCTTCTTCGAATACCTTTCAAAATGAAACAAGTCGTCCGGAAATCGAATAAAAATTGAAAGAGTTGTATTTGATTTGAACATATATACTGTTGCTTAGGAAATAAAAATCTTTAGAATTGCCTGAGACAGCAGCGCTTAATTTACTGTTAAAAAATTATTCGCGGTGATCTCGAAATTTGGAGAAGTCAATACATTTAAAATTACGGCCTTCGATAACTGTGTGAAGAGTTGAACCAAGCTTCTCATACATAATGGGTGTGGTCCACATCTGAATTATTACCCAACGACTCCAAGAACCATCAGAATTGGTCAATGCACTTTAAGAATTGTTTTGATCATAATAGTGATTTGGTCAGTGCCGTCTTTTATTTAATGTATTATGAAAGATATTAAGAATACGGTAAATAATCTAACACTGTCGTTCCCCTTGGTCGATCGGTATTTAAGTCCTACTGTATTAAACAACAGTAATTTATTTTTACTGCTTCCACGCTTATTCATGTGATGCGGAACAGTTTTTCATTGATATTTCCTTGATCTATTTATAAATCTAATGATTGGAGATAATGCCTAAACGTCAATACGATATTTCTCAAGACATTAAACCACAGTCTAAACAGTTTAGAAGGATTAAAAGGCGATTGGGTGAAACACATCGCTGCGGTAAATCCTGATAAGGTTTGATAAAATTCACATGAACTTGGAAGCGCAATATACCCACCAGGGAACCCCCTGTTGTATACTTCTACATTTGAGCATTTTAGAGCCAGTGCTAGACATTTTACATATCTTATACTTTTTCAAAGGATGTCTAGTGAATCGCCTACAGTATGGAAGATTTCTGGATTTATTGCATTTACAGTCATTTTTATCAATTTGAAAGGAATTAGAGGTAAGCTTGACACTATGATTAAGGCAAACGCCGCACACGACTTTTCCTAGAAAAGAAATTATGAATCACTAGGATATGGATTTGAACCTGCTTTTCAGTTTTATCACAACAGAACACAACACAACGAACAGATTAACGGACTACTCTGCATTACGACCGATTGCATCTTCGAATGTAAGTCAAGTCCAACCGAACAACATTCGTATAAAAATTCAATCTGTCAACATTCAGAAAAAGGCGGTAAATGTTCAGCTGTGCTACGAAAAGCGTTTGTTCATGATGAAAATCAATTTCCTTTTAAACACGACTGGATGTTATATTTGAGGAACACTCCGGGGTGAATGTTTCTGTGTACTTTGGGACCATTCATAAATTACGTAACGCTTTTAGGGGGGAGGGGGTACGACAAGTTGTGACAAGTTGTGACATAGGGGGGAGGGGGTGTTAACTAGATCGTTACGTAACATGTTTTCATCGAAGAAAAAAAAATTTTCCTTGGAATTTGTTACGTAACAGGGGAGGGGAGGATGGAAACATTTGTGACGATTTGTTACACAGGGGGAGGGGGGAGTCAATTTTGGGCAATTTTTGCGTTACGTAATTTATGAATGGTCCCCTTTCAAAACTGTCATTTGTTGTTGCTGAAGAAACATGCGGGTCTGAGTTATTTCATCGAACTGGTCATTTAGCCTAAAGCTTTTTTACCGAATTTAGTTAGTTGTGTGGTATTTGTCATATAGGCGAATTTAGTTAGTTGTGTGGTATTTGCACACAAAGTTTTAAACTATAGCTATTATTTGTTTTTTTTATTTCAATTATAGAGGTTTTAACCTTAAGGTCATTCGCCTCTTCGGGTTAGAAAAATCTCTTAGGAAAAATTTCTAACCCTATGTGCGGGGTCGGGACTCGAACCCAGGTGCGCTGCGTACAAGGCAACCGATTTACCAATACGCTACGCCTCCCTCCCCTTATCTGTTTTTCTTACATTTCGAGCAAAGAACATTACATTTCTTGACTTGTGAAATTCGTTCACAAGATGTCATTTTCATTCAAAATATTAAAAGGCGCTGGCAGTAGTGGCTATTAAACACGACAATTAAGCTTTCATGCGGGATTAAAGTTGCCTATTGATTGCTGATACAGATTTTCTGATTCTTAATCAACCTTTGTCGGCGTTATAAGCTGATCAATGTGGACATCGAGGATATAGCGTATGGAATCCATTTTTACCCTACTCATTTTATCACTCTACTAAATTGAAACCGATAGTTAAAGTGTAGCGGTTTGCAATTTTTGCTCAGTTCAAATCAGATTAGTTGGTAGTTTAGTTTAAATTCACCCTCTGAATCACTGTCAAATAAGATAAAAAGTTTTTTTCCTATCTTGTGTCGTGTTAGAAGCATTCTAGTCAAACGATCCGGAACTTAATTCAGAATTTTGGTTGGTAACAGAAACCAGCAAGAATTCCGAAGTATATTCCATATTGACATGATCCAGTTCTTGGAGTTTAAAATGACTGAGTTGCCTCAAACTAGAATAGAACGGGAATCTATATTGATGAGACTTTTTCTAACAGAATTCGAAGTTGAATGTCGACGGGTTGCAAGTAGATTGCAGCTCACAAAAGCACAACAGACTCCGGATGAACTTCGCCCTACAATGCTTTTGTCAGAATACAGGCGGTATCCAGTCATGACGAAATTTGATTGAGTTTCAGCTACACCCCAGCAGATAGAGCTAGTGTGTAGAGGACTTATTTTCAATTTCAGCCGCAACGTCAAATTTCGAAATGCAGATTCGAAAGTGAAGCGATCCGGAAGATGGAAATGAACGGACTGGGAAATGCGATTTCTGTAAGTTTTCTAGCAGCGTTTCCGATTGCTACTTGCACTTGGTATATTAAAACTACAGATATATTTAATAGGAAGAATGAAGGATGCATGAACAATTTCAACCTCGCGATCGTAAGGTAGTGATTCTATGAAAAACTTATTCAATACTTTCGACCAGAAGTGTATCGTAGATACAGAATGACTCAGAATTGCATGGTGATTTGTGCCAAATGATAAGAGATTATCGTTTATGGATAAAAGGCGATGCGACTTTGTTTAACCAGTCAGTAGCAAACAGTGTAAGTGATGGTATCAATAAATCGCCTGATCAAATTGCATACTGCGACGAACATGGAAATTACCCTAACGTTGACGCTACTTATGCTACTAGCAGCTTGTGAGTGTTTATGATAACTGTGAAATAGTGGAAAGTGGGAATGGTAATAATGCATTAATTCATAATCGTTACAACAGCAAGTCACGCGCAGCTGCTCTGTTTCCATTGTGATGACTGTGAAAGCGGTACTGTTGCAGTGGAGGCCTGCAATTTCAATGACCCTGTTCAAACCACGAACGCACCGATTGAAACTACCACAGTAAACACTCCAACAGGAGATCCAGTATCTACGACATCTCCAGCTTTGGATACAACTACGTTGATCCCCGATACCACAACATCGGGCGATCCAATTTTGACACCACCAACAATACCAACTTGGACACCAACTCAGGGCAGTAGCTTGGCCACACCCCCGATCACACCACAATGGGGTTTCGAATCGCACAGTGGTCGCTTGATAATTCCACTTCCACCCCAGGACCAGACACCATATGTTTGTTCGATGGTGAAATTTGTTGGTAAGTTGAATTTACCCTATATATGATACGATGCAAAAACTGAATCTCTATCCTTTTCGCAGATGGTCAACGTGAGGTTGTGCGGAGAGGTTGCGCCCGCCTAGGACAAAACACAGAACAAACCTGTAGCGGTCTCTCTGGCAGCTCCCATCACACTCGGTGTACCGTTTGTATGACCCACCTTTGCAACAACGGAGTGTAATAGAACCGTCTACGATCAAAGTTTTTTTATATTTATTTATCTAATCATCTTTTTACGCCGGTCTCTTTTCATATGCTCGAAATAAGACAAAATATTTCCTGTTTGTCCTGTTTAACCATACGGGAATAACTTGCAAAATTTAGCATAAATTCACAACGAAGTTCCATTTTTTTAGTACATATATCGAATGTCACCATTACTAATCGCAAACAAAACCCTTCGATACGCTTAGTAGATTGCATTGCTGATAATGATGTTCAACTCTTCAGATAACTTTGGCATATTTATTCCAATTAGTAAGCCTAACATGTACAACAAAGTTTTGATAAACAATAGCTTAATATTCCTCGATCAATCGAATTCATCGACAGTAAATGTTACTCGCTATAATTATCAGACTGAACTTGTGGTCGTGTGATTATTACACGGTTATTTTGTATAGAAAAAATGTCAGACATATCGCTTGATATGGTTGAAAATAATTCCGACTCGATAACACAAGGAAACACCCATTGAAACCAATAAAATTAAATTAATTGTTCTAGCTTCCATGTGGTGTGGTGTGATTTGCGAAGAAAAAAGCAAAAAAAAAACAATGATTAATGGAATCATCATCGTAACCCACCCAATGATAAGCAAAAACACAGACATAAAATATATGGTATCTAGCAGGTGCAGTCATGTCAATACGCGCACTGAAAAACTACGCTCACATATCCCAACGGATCTTTAGTAGTTAATTTATATTACAAATGTATTTTAATATATTATTAATATTAAGCACGGCATAAAGGTACGTTACTGAAGAAACGACTTGTGTCCACTAAATCAATCTAAAGAAAAGAGAGTAAACTCTATTTAACAACTAGTCAATTTATCTCCGTGTTTCGGCATGTTTTCAAGTTCAGCGCGAGTTATATTTTGACTTTCAAAATAGCCACTTTAAACCTGAAGAAAGCATTTGTGGAGAGTACTGTTTTATTTGTTTATATCTTGTATACTAGTACAGATTTTTCGAAATTTATTGGTACAGATTCTGTACGGTACAGATTACAGAATTTTGTTAAAAAGTACAGAATGGTACAGATTTTTAGAGCTAAAATCGTGACACGAAATTTATGTTTGACATTTCCACATTTTGACATCCATATTGAGAAAGTGTGTACAGAACATACTAAAGATATCAGTGACTCAGCTTAGTTGGAATAAACGAAAAAATACAAGACAAGAATATACTTTAGGCAGAGAGAATTATCGCAGAAGAATTTACAATCCGGATGAAAGATAAACAGAGCTGTTGGATTATTAGTATCGAATTATTAAATTATTAATGGCGAAAGAATGAAATTAGTTTGAAAAGGATGATGTATAAAACGACCAAATTAACAAACATGATTATTCAAGTAGTAAATCGAATGTATTTACTTTTTTTCTTGGTGCAGATTTTGATGCAGATTTTCTCAAAAAATAGAATGGAAGTTAATGATTTTTTCACTACAGGTACAGAATAAAATGTGGCAACAATGCACATATGTTGTGCGATAACCCAGTCAAAAAGGGCAAGTTGCTGGCTAGCGGGGGGCTATTTGCCAACTCGGATGCGCTAATTGCCCTACAATTTTCCAGCAATTCGCTGGCAATTAGGAGGCTATTTTAAATGCAACATTTGGGCGATTTGCCGCCGTATTTTTTTGCCGCTCTACCAGCCCTTAAATCGCCCCCAAATCGCCCAGGGAACGCGCCATTTAATCGCCCTTAATTGCCTTATATGAAAATTAAAAATAATAATTATTTTCGGATTCACTATCTACTCACATAAATGTATCAGTACACTAGGTAATCACCAGCAGACTATAGGAAGAATCAATGGTGAAAATCGTATTGCACACCAAAACTTACCACAATCTGACTTTCATTTAGACTTTAGGTCAGAGATCTTGTTCCACATACTTACACACGATTCCACAATTTCCCACATTCGTTGGCTAAATTAAGTGCACTAAACAAACAAAATACAAGCGTGAACACGCCAATTGTTTAAAAAAAATTTAAAGTTAAGCCAAACATGAACCGCCATGTTTGAAAAACGCAAAAAACAACCAAGTCCATTTCAGCCGCCAGAAAATTTGTCTAAGTATTGAAATTGCCTTTAAATCGCATTCGCAAATTGCATTTGTTCCTAGGGGCAATTAGCACAGGCGAGTTGAGTCAAACGTCAATTTTTTTAAATCGCCTGACCATGTTCGTCCGCATTTTTTTTGACAGGGAAGTCTATCACACGAAGGAGCGAGATAATGAACCATCAGTGTTAACATCAAAATTGGATTTATCGTCTAATTGTCCCCAAGTTGGTGGGGGAGTTCTTCTTTTCATTTTCTGACTACGTCTATGTTATTCAGCAATTCATTCTGAACATTTCATTCAAAGGTACCGCAAGTCTCTGGGAGGACTATATAGAGTTCTATGCAAATGATTTCACTCACACTACTTGGTGGTTTGTTTTCCTCCAGCTGCCCTATGTAAAACTGTCAGTCAATTTAAACGTTTGAAATCGCTTGCCTGAAGTAGGGGAGACCGGGGCTAGTTGGCGGTGTTTTCAGTTTTCATTTTTTACCGCTTTGATTTTGGTAGATCTTGCAAAATAGAACACGTTGCATGAAAGGGTAGACTGTTGGAAACATCTCTGAATTTTATTAAATTGTTTGATACGTTGTCTTCATTTCTAGAGACAAAAATATGTAACGCGGAAAAGCCGCCAACTTACCCCAGCCTCGGGGTAAGTTGGCGGTATGTATGGGGTAAGTTGGCGGAGTGCCAGAAAATAAGCAATCCAATGGAAATACAATTACATAAGTGGTCCATATGAAATGTGCCGATTGTCTTTTCAATAAAATTGTATAGTATTCGACACTTTTCATTATATTTCAGTCTCAATACCCCGCCATTTTGACTTCGACGCGTACTCCATATTCAAAAGCAAATTTTCGAAATTCTTCAGGCGATTGGCTGAAATAATTGTCCCCTGCGTTGACGATAGACACAAGAAAAAGTTTCTGTTACTTTGGAGTGAATTCCAGAAATAAAAATATATGATGACTGTTTTTGCACTATAAATAGTACCGCCAACTTGCCCCGTGTGCGTTACCGCCAACTTACCCCAACCGCATATTTTATAAAAAAGGATTTAAAAAATTACTTTTGGGTATGAATAGGTATAACATCTATACGTATGCTGAAAGCTCTTTTCACACACTATCGAAAAGTATAATCGTTCGGGGAATAGATTGAAAACCACCTTAAATAACACAAAATGTTTAAAATTAAGAAAATTTACAGTTTGCTCAAAAACACAATATCGCCCACAGCTTCTACAAAACATAATGTTTCACAACAAAAACACATTGGATAATGCGTTTCACATTACTTGAGGTACACAACGAGAGACATCCCAAGCAACCGAAAGTTCGTATAATGGAGCTGCATAAGCTTCCCGTTTTAAGTAATTTTGCAATACGTTTTATGTTCTTATAGAGGCTTAAGCAACTTTGAAGTTCCATTAAAGCTTAAGCAGCTTGAAAGTTCGCTAAGAACTTTATGTGAACTTTAAAGTGTGCTTTTTAAGTATTATCCGAACTTCTGGTTGCTTGGGATCGCTTTATGTCTAATAGAAACGGAGAAAAGGGGGTTCCGGCAACTTACCCCAACCGCCAACTAGCCCCTGGCTCCCCTATTTATAATGGTTGAGTTGGATCCACCATGCAAATAATTCGATCAAAAAGCCTTTTTACGATTTGTTTTCCTCCACCTAACACACTAATACAATTACAGATTGTCCAGTACTCTATTCTCATTTATTTAAGTTTAATGTATCGGAGGGGCACTCGCAGTGTTGGAAAAAACAATAAATTTCTGCATTTTGATTGAACCATAAGTTTTAGAATCGTTATAACTATTTTTTGAAAAATCGTAGCTAATTACCGTTTTCGACAAAATTATTAACCCTAGAACGTTGCATTGTACCCCACGCCTTCTTTGGAGCCGTGTGAAGACGAGATTTCGGCATTTACTGACCTTGGACCCTAACCATAATTCAATTTGGAGTTCCTAATAAGATCAGGAAAAGGTGGTATATCCAGTTTGCTTATAGTTTTCGTGGAAGCTGATAGTCAGTTTTCGTGCTATCAGTGGAAATGTGATTCGTGACAATACCAGTTTAAATACTGGTTGTTTTACTATGTAAGTAACAATTAGTATTATATAATCGTTTTTAATCATTTATTTAATTAATTTTATTTAATTTTGAAGCGGAACAAAAATCGTTCTCATTTTTGCTGATTTTTATTGTTTATTTTTTTATAGTTTTTCGAAGCAATGGCTCGCAGGTATAATTTGCGCACAATAACTGCTGTAACAGTAACGTTGCGTGTTACCAATGTATTACTGGTCAGAAATATTTTTTCATTTCAATTTACACCCCATTTCGTGGTATTTTCCAAAACCCGATTTTTAAACTTTCACTTTTCAAAATAATTGCTATTTTTCAAAAATTACCGCATAGAGGGCGCCAACACTAATTTTTAAACGGAGAGAGATAGAAATCTGGCGTCTTCCACAAAGTTTTAGAAAAGGCATTTTGCAATAATTCTTCCGAACATCTCGATATTCTATCTCTCTTTTATGTAAAGTTAGTGTTTGGCGCAGCTATACGGCGCAGGTGAAACTAAGATTTTCTAACCAGAACATAACTCGTAATATGTACTACAATTCTTCTGAACATACTATTGAGCTAAATCTAACCATTATTTCACAAAAATTTGTAGTTGGTGGGAATCGAGTGCACTGATACACAAGCATGCACTGCTAGGCCCCAAGTTTCATAACTTCTTTCAACAAAGCCGGATTGACTAGCACTGATAAGTCTGTTGCACTGGCTGTGGAGGTACGCTACACAGTACCGTTCAAAAGGCGACTGAGCTTGTCCGATCAAATACCATGCTGTCTCTTATGTTGTTCTCGTTTCAAGCACACCTTTATGTACAATCTCGAACGCATTAACATTAAGATTTCTGACAGCTCATTTACAACCACAGATGCAAAGTCAAATCAAAGGAGTTGAGTTTGTTTTCCTCACGGAATACCTAATCTCAACCGGTTTTTGCAGTGCATGCAATTATCATGAAATAATTCGGCACCATATCTTCCCGTTAAGGGAATAGAAAGGTCAATAGCGTCGTATACTAGTTGTCTCCTTCGCTCCCGTTATCACTAGCGCCGACACATTTTACTTTGTGCGTGGTCGTGTACGGATGTGATGTACATACTCACACAGCTGTTTGATTCGAGCATTGTATAACTGTACATCGTTCGCTTGGGTTCAATGATTGATGCGAATGTGTATGTATATTTAATTTGTTTGCGTTGCATGCGTGCGTGATAGCAATCTGTGCTTTAATTGCGCAAAGACGAAATCATTGTTAGTAACAAATTTTCGCAAATCGATGGAAAGCGCAACGAAGGTTTGTTTTTTTCTTATTTTCGTTCGATCAATTCATTGATTCCACGTGATTCATTTCCATTCAGCCTATCCTACTTTGATTCTGCTAGAACATACTACAAAGCCTAATTATGAATGTCACCCAAAAAACCGCTGCAAAAATCGCGTTTATGTTCATATATAACATTATTTTGGATTCTTGAATATTTGACGCTTCGATATATGCTTACAAGCACTGAATTAACTACATTTTTTATGTGTACTTTAGGAAAGTTACAATAACTAAACTAGAAAGCTTGTTCTACACATGAAATGTGACTATATTGTCTAAAACTTGGCTTTTCTTCAGCGGTTCGGGTTTTTTATTGCACACAATCGAAAAGTTTTCACAATTTTTCATGGTTGAGATTGTCCCATGAAGATTTAAAACAGTTCAAGTTATTTGTTCGGTTTTCGATCGCAGCTTTCTCTCTTCTTTCTTCAAATCTTCTCAAATAAGTTTAATTGGATTCGAAGAATCAATATCTAACATACGATGTTGACTGGCTATAACATGTGCGAAAGAAATATATTTGATTTATTATTAATCCAAATTTACTAAGAAATGAAATATTTTACATCAAGTATCCCACGTCTACAGTTCGTGCAACCTTATAGGGCTGTCCCTTGTAGTTTTTCTGCTAATAACGTTGTTGGGCAAATCGTGCTTCAAAAGTCGGTTTTATCTTATATCGATTTCTATGGGATGTTTTTGGGATGAATGCCTTGGCGGTAGCTTAGCCAGATGTTTGGTTTAAGGGGGGGGGGGGGGGTGGGGGTGGTTACAATAATTGATTTTTTGGAAATACTAAAATTTATTAATTATTGAATGCTTCGAAACAAAAGTTAGACTAACATGCTATTCCGGTCCACAAACAAGAAGAATCAATATAAAACAGTTTCCAGAGCTTAATAGATTTAATAGTAACTGCCTTGGTTATCGATAATATCATTTAAAACTACTTTGTTGAAAATGTTGTAAACATGCATGACGCATATCTAGGTATAGTGTTGTTTCCATTCATTAGTCCTTGTATACGAAATTTCATTACGCCAATCAATTCAGTACTCAAGTACACCATTAATAGTCGGTAACTTGAAATATTTCAAAATTTCTTTTGTTTCTCATCCTGCTTAGAGGCTATTCATATAATTTATAAGACAACAAAAATCAAATGCTTACATAAACCTATCCTAATCTGCCGAAGACAAACGAAAAATTCCATTTTTCATCATCAATCTTTTACTTTTCGAAATGTTATTCTCGTTAATAATAATATTAGGTTTTTGTCTGAACTCAACGTATTCTAAAAAAACATTTTCAGCAAACATTGAAATATATGTGATTTTTCGGTGAACAATTCTATGTGACCTATTCAAACTTAGCTTTCTATTTTAAAAATTGTCCCTATCCCATATTTCAGGACATCTCTCCAAAAAAAGAGCTTACGATGATTCATGCGGGTATTTTATTTGACATCGATATGATTTGCTTACTATCGGATCTCGGCTAAGAGATCAGTTACAAGAACCCATTCCCACAATTTTCCAAAAATTCCCATGATGCTTAAATCAATCGGTTCTTCCAAAATTATTATTGTATAATATTCAATTGAATTACTCAGCATCATTTTTACATTTCTTATAAAAGAAATGTATAGAATTCGCTCAAACTTTCAAGATTTTTTCCGAGGCCCGGAGGGCCGAGTCTTATATACAATGTCTGTGTGTGTGTGTGTGTGTGTGTGTGTGTGTGTGTGTGTGTGTGTGTGTGTGTGTGTGTGTGTATGTATCGGACAAATTCTCATTCGTGTTTCTCAGCAATGGCGATCTTATCCAAACCAATTTTAAATGAAAGAACTAAAAAACAGTATGAACGCTATTAATTTGTTTTTGATTCTGATGTTTAGTTTCCAAGATATGAATGTTTGAATGGCGTTTTTTGCAGTTTTTTTTGAATTATCTGCCGAAATTGACAATATAGATTAACAAATTATATGTTTTAAGACAGCTTCAACAAATACCTTTCGAACAAGCTATAGATTGTTGAAGTCGGACTATTATCAAAAGAGATATTTAACATTAAATGCGGACGAAAGGTTTTTATCATTTTCCATTGCCAGACATATGACCAAAAACATGTAATCTATTATTAACGCCAAAAGGGCTTATTTTAGGTCAATTGTATCTTCGGAGAATTTAATGGAGGTAATATGCTCTTTCTTTTGGTATTGTGCTTTTGCTGATTAATCCCCCTATGAGTGAGATATTTTCACAAATTTTCTTGGAAGTGATTATATCGAAATGATGCCTTCAGCAAATTTGTAGCTCTTACTTTTGCGAATAACTTTACTGAAAACTTCAAATATCTATTTTGAATACTTTAAAAGTTATGGCTTGTTTTTTGTGGATTACTCTTTGTCGCCTATTTATTGTTCAATATAGTAATAATCTATTGAAAAATGCCAAACATTATTTCGATAAATCGAATTTTGTATTTCATTTTTCTATCTACAACCGCTAGAAATAATCACCGAACACTTCCAAGTTGTCTGGAAGGAACTTGATAACTTATCAGTGCAAAAATGTTCATTTGTGCGAACCTTCTGACTGCAATTTTTCTAACTTATAACCATCGGATCGATCTGAAACATACCGGAAAATGAAAAGCGAAATAAATAACTCCAAGCAACGGCGTAGCCAAGAGAAGGTTTTGAGGTTTAACACCATACAACCCTCCCACCCCCACCACAACAAAAAAAAAATATTGGATTGAAGTTGAAAATTTATTGATGCAGACTGATTTAATTCAATATTACAATAACAATTATCTGATCCGTAGATTGATAACCTGTTGTTGTAAACATCATGAGGACTTTTGATAAATTGTCGGAATGGGGTCCTGATATGTAACTGATCCATTGGTCTTGATTTCAC
The DNA here is from genome assembly GCF_030247195.1 of Topomyia yanbarensis. NCBI lineage: Eukaryota > Metazoa > Arthropoda > Insecta > Diptera > Culicidae > Topomyia > Topomyia yanbarensis. The sequence continues at coordinate 85,303,198 of NC_080671.1, forward strand.
CGTTGTCTAATAGCATCAATATCAAATTCCTGCCTGGAAACATTCCAATAGAAAATTCAAGAGTTCTGTAATCAATCATAATCCTCAGATTTATTTTCAAATTGAGCTCGTTTTTGTAGAAATGTACTGTTATAAGGGTCTTTATTTAATAGGAAGCGAAGTTAAAATTGATGTAATGTCTATGAAACATAGAACTGCTCACCAAAAAATGCATAACTTTCAACATTTGCTAAAAATATTTTTGCCTTTCTCATTCACTCAAAAATTCGTCAATCTAATCCCGACCCGGAGAGCCGTGTGTCATATGTCAATCGACTGAGTTCGTCGAGATCGGAAAATGTCTGTGTGTGTATGTATGTATGTATGTGCGTATGTGGAAAAAAAATGTGACCAATGTTTCTCAGAGATGGCTGGACCGATTTGCACAAAGTTAGTTTCAAATGAAAGGTACAACCTTCCCATCGGCTGCTATTGAATTTTTTTACTGATTGGACTTCCGGTTCCGGAGTTACGAGTTGAAGAGTGCAATCACACAGCAAATTCCCATATAAACTGTAATGAAAAATTTTCAAAATCAAATTTGTATTTTTGATGCCAAATGACTTTAAAATGCATGAAACATTGAGATGTTTGACAAAAATTGACTTCTTTGGTCATTGGTACATTTTTGCCTTTCTCATATAGAAAGGTTATGCAATCACTCTAAAAATCGTCAATCATACCGGCCCGGAGGGAGTATGCAGTGAGGGGTTGCTACTTTAAAATTAAAACTAGTTTAAAATGTCTTAACAAGTTGAAAATTTTCGGCAGGACCTGGACCTCCCGGATCTTTCTCCATGATCCGCCGCTGGTTTCAAGCGATGTTTCAGTATCACATAGTATCTCAAGATCGTGGCTATCGATCCGTTGTATGTGCAAATCGTACTGAACATGTAATATTCATTTCCACCATTGTATTGAACATAACCAGCCATGGAATCGTAGTCTGGACAAATGAGAAAAGCACAATTGCACCACTAGGTGGATTAAAACAGGTTTTTATTTTGGGAATGCGTTGAGTTGAGACGAAAACGTAATATGATTAAAAACGAGGATAACACTTTCCGAATGTAGAGAGAAATTTATGAAAAATGACGATTTCCATGTAACTCTAGCAGGTCCTGATCGATTTTGATGAGCATTTGATTTTTGTTGTATGGCCAATTATATGTATAGGTCAAATGCTCAAAAACGGTAATTTAAGGGCAAGATAACATCATTCTGAAACCGCCAATTTCGGAGGTTTAGTATTTTCGATGAGTTTTATAAACGTTAAACAGCGCTTCATTTGATAAAATAATTCTGACGGTATATCGTCCAAGAAGTATTCATGGTGAATTTTCTCAGGTTAACATTCATGGCTACAATAAAGACTCAACAAATTCGCTAAAGACACGAACTCTGTTACTATTTTCTGAAAAATAATTCTGCATAATTTTAAAACTTCAAAAATTCTGGTTTCGGAATTATGCCGTTTGGACAGTAAGATCGATTTTCACCAAACCCCCACCAATTGTAAAATTGTAAAATGTAAGGGCGATACTTCAATGCTGATAGGTGGGACCGAAAAAGTAAACAATCGCCAAAGGGGCGATACTATCATTTTGTCAATTTCAATAGCAAACACAAATTTTAATTTAATAATTTCAAATACTTCATGAAGTTTTGGGTTTCGATCACTGAATCATGCAATCTAGGATGTAAAAAACACAATAGTTCTTAAATTGGAAATAAAACCAAGTCTGGAAATATTCACTGTTGATTTTCTTTGAATGGTGTCACTGCTAGTGTCGCTTTTTGTCAAGGAAAAGCGTTGATTTCTTAGTTCTCAGTCGCGTTGGAAATTTGAGTAAAGTATAATCTTCAAATCGATTCCAAAAAAAATTCGATTTTTTTTGGCTCAGTACAATATATAACCCCTTTAGGAAAATTCAGTTTTCCCATCACAATGCATTGATTGAGGAATTTAGATATTTTATTAACAGAGCATTAGCAATAATTCGTTTGTATGTCTATTTTATGGGCCATTTTTTTCGCTTTCCCATTGATTTGGTTTGAGATTTCTAGCACTGATGTTGTCCTATGCTGGAGAGGATTGGTGTTAGTAGGTAGGGAAATGAATCAGGATATATCTTGGTAGATATTGTGATTTAGCTAAGTACTGAAGCGTCTCTTTATTTTTTATCAAAGTTTTCAGGAGTGCGATCTCCAGTAGAAATATAAATGCCGAACAGGCATTTTAAGAAATATTATTTATCACATAAAAGGGTAAAGTTGCTTAATATGCGTAATAAATATTATAAAAACAACTACAAGGGCTCTTGATCCATCGGCGGTCCAGAAGAAGAAACGATAGGAGAAGAGTAATAATGGCAAAGACCGACTACCATATAAGCGGTTCAAACTCGAAAGAGTGACCCAGAGTAGTGCACTGGATGATTTTGAAGAAAGGACCAGGAGTGCGATTTTACGAAGTTTTAGCTTCCGATGGCCACTGTTTAGGAAAGCAAAAGTAGTACAAGCTAATGTCATACCTTCATGAGAGCTCAAGAAGTCTTGTAAGTTTGCTTTTTTAAATACGGTTGTTACTTATTGTAGAATTAGACTTCATCCTTCACGGCTATTGTACAACTGCCAGAAGAAACCTAAAACGTTGGTATACAACCGGGAATAGCGAATCAGAAAAGGTTACTATATGTCAGTGATTTACTCAATATAGAATGGATAGAGGCTATAACCTTAACGTCCCTCCAGGTGATGTCTTCGATACGGATCATTATCTTGACCTAGGAACTTCTAGCATGTTGTAAGTCGCCTCTTACGAAATAGGTGCAGGTTTCCAGTGGTTCTATTTATGGCTCAAATAGCGCAAAAAAAATTAGCCCGCCGGACACAACACGGCTTAGTTAACAATTGGCGGGCACGATAACACACAAACTATTCAACGGATTGACTTGATTTTTTTATGAGAGTGCATAATATGTAGCTACACATATTAAATCGATAAACCACGGAAAACTGAATACAATTTTTTTCTACACATTATTTTGAAGAAAAGTGAGCGAATTTTACATTAAAATATTTTTCGGTTTTTATGATATTATTTTCCGTAATTCAAACTTTTTTTTTAGTTTATCGAGGAGCTACAAGTCTAAGCTTTAAAATCTTACTGAATTTCCTGTTTTATACAATTTTATCAAGAGTTATCATGTCCGCCGTGGTGCTCCTCGACGTGGAAATGGTTGGACGTCTACTCTTGGAACGCTTGTATGTGGGGCTCTGCGTGACTGAAAAATACTTTTTTCGTTCATAATGAATATATTAATATATCTTTACATTGCACAAGAGGACCATTGTTGCTGCTCCTCTAAAACCAAAGTTTGACTAGTGATTTTATTCGTAAATTTAGAAACATTATTCAGATCCCGACTATACGACGTGAACTGATTCATGATTAATTGGATCTTGAACATTATCTAGTTTTCGTGGTTGCGAATTAGTTGACAATCTCAAAAAATATTTCTCGCGAACTATTTTACGAAACTCGGAATAATATTTTTTCAGTCATCGTGAATTAGTTCATCATTCCTAATATATTAGTAATGAATCAATACGGGTGCTCGCAAACTAGTTCACAAAATCATAAAATAATAATCATGTATACGTGAACTGAGTCATGATTCTTAACGAATTCGTCTCAACTTACAATTCGTGCTCGTGAAATAGTTCACAAAGTCATAAATTATTATTCATGTAGTCGTGAACTGGTACATAATTCCTAGTATATTAGTCACAACTCACCATTCGATAACGAGAATAGAAGTTACGAATATCGTGAATAAGATCCTGAAATCATGAGCATAAATCACATTATTCTGCTAGAGAAGTCTGATATGAAACTCGTGAAGAAAATATGATAACGATAATATAATTTTCAAAAATTTTGTCTAAGGTCCTGAAATCATGGACATAAATCACACTACACTGCGAAAAAAATCCGATAGTAAACTCATGAATAAAATATTACGCTAACGTAATCAAAAATTACGAACATCGCGACAAAGCTCCTGAAATCATGAACATTGTTTAACTGTCGGTTCTTTTAGTTGATATAGTTTTTACACATCAATGTATCTCCAGATCATGAGCAAGAATCATAAGAAAAACTAAACATGTCCAGGGCACAGCCGCCATAACCCAACCAAGCATTGAAATGTAACGCCATGCATATTATTGATGCGATCTAGTTTTTAAAAACAGAAATAGTTTCATGAACACGAGGTTTACTATACATAATTTCAAAAACTTAGTCACGATTTTCGTAAATTGTCACTTCACGAAATCGTGATTTTTTGTTCATGAATTTATGAACACATTTCCTTCCGTGTGTGGGTAGACTGAATATGCGATACCAGATCTTCATTACTTAATATATTTTTTTTCAATTTTTCAGAGTTTTTTCCAGTATCAGTATTATTGGTACACTATCCTAGCAGTTGCCTTCTATGCAGCGAATAGGAAGCAAAGCTCATCGAAAATGAATGGTTAAATTTGGCTTCGGAATGAAGAAACAAAACATTGTTTGTTTTATGCTCTTTTTGTTCTTAATGGAGATTAATTTAGGTAAAAACTATTTTTCCTCCACCAAGCAGAAAATAATTTTAATGTGAGCGTTGAGGGCACAAAACCTATAACTAAATTAGTTATGGATTTTGCCATTCGAAGACGTCGCATCAGAAACCGACTAAGTTAAGTGACAGGACGAAATATCAATCAGAACTCCTTTTCTTGCGTGCCATTACATTAGGAGTTTGCTCAGAAACACAAATCGTGTTTTCGTTTTTGGAGCTAGCATCAATCCGGTGTTAGCTTAGGCTTGTCGGATTTTGATGAAACGAAGTCGAAACGCAAATCCCATAACTAATTTGCATTGTTTGTTGTTTTCTTTCCAAATCTTGTTAGAACCAAGAAAATTGCTTTGAGTTTGTTATTGAAGTGTCGTAAATATCCAATTAAACTCTTACGAAAAATTGTAAAAGGGAAATGCAAATATCTTTTTCTACTAAAACACGTTGTTTTTGATCAAGGGAAGGCGGCATTCGTAATCAACAAGTGGTCAAAAGCATAACCACATCTGGTGGTAACTACCTAACTGTTAATGTTTACTCAAACACGAGATGATCGTCTGTTCTCGTTTGTCGGGCAAATTCCACATCCTCTGCGCTTTTTTACAATTCAGGAAAAAACGCGTGCGGTGGCCTTTCATGACGACTAATGATGTTCCAAAATCGAGCCATCTGAAACTTTGTTCGGCCTTGATTTGGAAAAGCACTCGGGTTGTTTGGCTCCGATAAGGATGATATCGACCAACATTCCATTGGATAATTATTAGCATCATCACAACCTCGATCATAACAAACTAATCCATATTTTCATCTAAAGCCCGCTAATATTTGGCATCCATTTATGGAACAATGGATTTTTTTACGGTTTTCTTCGATAGAAAATTTTAGATTTTTTTAAAATGATCTTCATAGAATGATAGCTATGCAAATTAACCGCTTTTTCTGCATCCTTGAATAAGTTTCATGTGTAGAAAATCTCTTGATATTCCTATCTGGTGTGCTTATAGAACAATTCGCGTTCGATGTTGCCTGTAAAACGAAATTGCTATTTCTATTTATTTTAGAAGCACAATTTTACACAATGTATGTAGTAGAACAGTACACAATCGACAAATTTCACTGATATATTTTTTGATATACATGACAATGTGCACATTAATAAAAATTTTCCCATATTATTTCCTGTCGGAATTCCATTCTGATAATCGATGACAGTGATGGAGGCACAGCATCTTACAGATAGGATAGTGACGTAATTCGTGCAAGAATTCGCACAATTTTTTTCGGTAAATAACCATGTACGCGTGATGCCCACCACGAAGGCGTACGAATGCAAGAAGATACCTTGAAGCTTCCTGATAAGAAATAAGCCTACGCCGACAAAAGTCGATCGATTGCTTAACCCGGGTGACAGTCGTAGTCGAAGTGCTATTGAAGGTGCATCAAAATGAAATTTAAAATCGTTGTAATTTTCACGACGATTTTACTTGCAAGTTAGTTTCTAATGGGGTGAAAAATGCCATTGTTATTAAATTGAAAGTTTATTAAATTGCAGCTTCCCACGCTCAACTGATTTGCTATCACTGCGATGATTGTGATTACGATGTTACCGCAATACAACCATGTGGCTTTGATAATACCATTTTGACGCCACCAGATTGGGGACAAAGCACGATTTCAGGTGGTGCCAACGATCCGATTTTGACGCCCCCGGGTGGTGACAGCAGTACCGGCAATCCTTTAGACCCCATTCTAACACCTCCCACTGTTCCGGGAGGAGATGGAAGCGGCACCGTAAATCCAGGAGATCCAATCCTAACACCACCGAACAACGGAGGAGGTGAAAGCAGTACGGGAAATCCCGGAGATCCTATTCTGACGCCACCGAATAATGGAGGTGGTGAAAGCAGTACGGGTAATCCAGGTGACCCAATACTAACGCCACCGAATAATGGAGGTGGCGGAGGCAGCACGGGTAATCCAGGAGATCCTATTCTGACGCCACCGAATAATGGGGGAAGCGAAGTTAACACAGCCAATCCAGGGAATCCTATTCTAACACCTCCCACATTTCCTAGAGACGGTGGTGTTGGAGTTAAGGGAATCGAACTGAGTTCTGAAGACCAACAGTATGTTTGTCTAATGACTAATTCAGTGGGTTAGTATCGAGCCTGAATCGAAAACAAAAGTTTGAGCACTGACATATTTCCTGTTACAGTGAACGGTCGTAACGTGATTCGTCGGGGGTGCACCCAGCTTGGTTCCAATAATGATGAAACCTGCAGTAGAGTTTCCGGAGGACTTCATAAGCATTGCGCCATTTGCAACACGCACTTGTGCAACTCGGGAGCTTAAACAGCGGAGGATTAATCTATGAAAAGTAATGTACATCAAAGATGTCAATTTGTAATCCTAAATATACAAGATAAAATTGATTGCTTGAAGATTATGCAACTGCTTGCTAATTTAGCATGCTTGACGATTCCATTGAATTCGTGTACCAAATGAGTCACATCGTATGACAAGTGCGCGGGTAAAACAAAGTAACAGAATAAAGGAGTTTTGAAAACAACATTTGTCAGTGATTGATTACGGAATGACAAATTAAAAATGCTAATAGTTATATACATATTAGTAAAGATTGATAAGGGAGCAAATGTCGTCATCTATTTGGACATGTACTTTCATGAACTGATTTTGTAGCAAGTCGTTTACTGATGAATCTTTTTGCAGTTTCTCAGATTGACGATTGACATAACCCATAGCAAGCGTCAAAGAAGGCCTAGAAAACTACCTGAAGCGCAAAGTAAAACAAATTTTATTACAAATAGATAAGTAGTTATTATTTTAGTGTATTCAGAATTGCACATATTTGATCGCAAGAAAAGAATCGAAAACCATTGACCATTTTGCGCCAGCCATATCAGCAAGAATGCTTTATTAACACATTCATTGGTTTACTTTTGGTCCATTAAATCATCAATCAATTATATAGCGAGTAACGGCGCTTTAACCTAGGCTTATTAGCCAGGGCAAGGTGTAAATACCTCTGTCCCATCCCAAAGGACCAAAGGAGTGGCATTAACCTTCTTAGCCAAGTCACTCCCAACGATTTATTATATCCCCTTTAAACTGAAACGGTTGGTACGGTTGTCCTCGTTTCTTCCTCCTTTGAGATTCAAAACAATACGTTAATTACATTACTCATTGAATGAATAATTTAATTGCCGTCTAATTTTGAAACATCTCCAAACCAAACTCTGCACAGTAGGCCTGGCCGTTTTATCATTTGCGACATATGAAAATATGCTACAAATATTAATATTGACAAGAAAAACACTACAGAATAACTGCAGTGTTTTCCAGGATGCTTTTCAATACTGGCTGTGTAAGGGTTAGAATAGAATAGAATAGAATTAAATAATCAATCAATTATATTCATTATTCTCATTGTGTTCAGTACTTTCATATACTTTGGAGCAGTGCCGTAGAGAGAAAATACAGGCCCGGGAATCCAACGTACAGGCCCCCACCACTGTATATTGCCCGAGTACCAAAAAGTTATAGTTTGAAATCCATTGGAGGTTTTGCTCTAGTTGTTTGTAGAATCAATGGCAGAATGAACGTAGAATGTCAATTTGTCATGAATATCCAGATTGGGGTTTTGCATGAGTTTATTCGGGACCTAAAGTCGATGGTTCCGTCTTTCGGCCTGTTCGGTCAAAGTGCTACAATAAATTAGTTTAAACTGTACATACAAAAGGAGAGACTTATTATAAATAGTGAAAAAATATGAAAATCAAAATGGTAAGGCCAAAAAAACAAAAAAAATAGAGAGCTGAAAAAACGGAAAAAATATTAGTAAATGTGAAGAAATGGAAAGATTAAAAATGTAGTAATTTCAAAAAATAAAAATATCTAAACGAAGATCATTGTAAAAAGGAAAAAAACTGGGAAAACTGAATATTAAAAGAATGTACAAAAGCAAAAATAACAATGTCAACCAAATAAACAAATCAAAGTCAAAAAATGTATTATTGAGAAAAACCAAAACAGAAACGTCAAAAAATAATAAAGGAAACCAGAAACTAGACAAACATTTACAAAGAATAATAAATCTAAAATTATTGAACATATGATGAAAATAAGGAAAATTCGGTAAAAGCAGGAACATTTTGAGAATCAATTAAAAAGAAAAATAAGCTACTAAAAAGAATACAAACATTAATATAAAATCTCAACAAATTGAAAAAATAAAAAATATTTAACATTAAAAACAAGAAATATTTAAAGCAATAGAAAAATGGAAAATTCACAAAAAAATAGCAAATTTTGAAAAATTAGATAAAAATCGCAAATTGGAATGATGAGAAGACGAAAAAATAAAGAAATTTGGAAGATATGAGTTGACCAAAAAATTTAGCAAATGGACAAAATGAAAGCAAAAAATAGTAAAAAAACGAAATGGTAGGGGAACTGGGCCAATTCAGACCTAGTAGGGGTTTATGAGCTGTAAAACTGGAACTTGTCAACCGATTCACAAATAAATATTTTTACCTACGAGCTTGAACAAAAGGCGCATATTTTTTCTAATTTTTTGCCGTATTGTGTATAAACGGTTCTGTGTAAAAGTACATGAAAGGTCCGAATTACCTCAACACTGTTCCAATTCGGATCACCCATTTCTTATCGATTTTTTGCAATAGAAATGAAATCCTATTTCGGCTTAAGTTGTTCCAATTTGATTTTTACTAAATTTCGAGGTTGTAAAATGAAAAATTATTTTTTATATATAAAACTTTGTAAGAAATATACAATAAAAAGTACGAGTTGGGCCAAATTACCTAAAAATAGGTTCTGAGCTCTAACGTCGAAATCTGTCAACCGATTTGCAAAAACTTATGTTTTCCTAAATGCTCGATCGACTGCGCACACTTTCCTCTCAAAGGGTTTTTCGCGATCGCGTATCAGATCGTATATACGGCAAAAGGTCCGAATTGGACCAACCCATATTCTATTATTTACACACTGATTAAACGAAAACAGTTGATGATCTCTAATAGTCTGATATTAAATAAAAGACTTTATCCGGCAGATCCAAAATTACGATAATGCATTTGGCTTAATATATTGTTGTTTCCAACAAAAATCTTGTTTTTTGGCTTACACATTTTTCAAAAAAAAGCGCTACAAAACAACATTCGCTCCTAGCGCACGCGCACGAAAACTGAGAGCCGAGAAAATTTTCGTGAGATAAAACAGAGCTACATGATAGCCATGAAAGTGATATACATGCTTTTTATAATATTTCCATAGCTGAGAAACACCTGGGAGTCCGAATTGGCCAGCGGTCCAAATTGGACCACTTCCCCCTATGCTATAGAAAAAGAAAAGAGGAAATTGAAATAAATAAAATCGGAATAAATTATTTTAAAAAATGTTAAGAATATAAGAAATGAAATTTGAAATAAATTCAAACAACGGACTAAATGTAAAACGCATTATAGCAAAAAAGATGAATCAAATATTTTTTAGAAAAATAAAAAAGGAAAAAAATAAAGAATGAAAACGTAAACATATAGAAAAATAATCAATACGAAAAGTACTTTCAAAAAAAATTAGTTGGAAAAATGAAGAAATAACAATAATGAACAAAATGAAATCCTAAGAAAAAGAGATAAAAAATAAATAAAAAATTAATTTAATGATGTGAAAAACATGGAACAAAATACGAGAAATATAGAACAAACTAAGCCGAAGGAAAAAAGAAAAGGAAAAGGTTATGATAAGAATAAATGGAGCCAATAGACAAATTTTGAAAATTGGATGCAATGATAAAAGAAACAAATAAAACAGCAGAGTAATAAAGTATGAAACAACGGAAAATATAAAATGAAAAATTTATTCGAAACATTGCAAAACAATGAATAAAAGAAAAATGACTATAAATTAAAGTAAGTAGGAGTAATTTAAATGGAAAAAATGCGAAAAAGAAGGAAGTTAAGATGGATGAATTAAAAATATGGTAACAATGGAAATAGGTGAAAGGGCAGGATGTAAAAATTGTAGTAATGTCAACTTTATAAAAAAGATCAATGGGATTTTGACAAAATTAAGAGAAATCCATATAAAAATAAAAAAAAATGGAAAAATAGGGAACTTGGATCAAATTTTCAAATATCTGTGGTGAATTTTACGCTATGTTCGTTTCGAAAACATCACAATCCTATAACATCAGGAATTTTGTGTTAGTTGCAGAGCCTAAAATTCTCAAACCTATTCAATGAACGACGAAATTCAGAGAATTCATTTTCGTCCTTTCCCTGCCTCTTTCGTCGCTAACTGCATGAAAAAATAAAACAATGAAGGCAATGTCCCATCCTCTCTCGATTCTATGAAAACGAGTAGCAGCAGCAGCGACTTTCGTTTTCCTATGACAATCCGAAGTTGCAATTTCGTTTTGATGCATGCTCAGTAATTTGCGACTCTTATTCATTAAGGCTCAAGTTACCTCAAGGCTTGGTAGTATGCGTAAGAAAAATTGTGTTCAGCTTTGCCACCAGATTATCCATTTAAACCTTTTCAAAACTCTAAAAGAAGAATATCAGTCGATTTATTAGGTCATCACGATTCAATTCATGCAAAATACCTGCTGGAAAAACCATCGGCTTAGCTGGATGGTGCTTTTGAAAAAGTGGCTGTGATTTTTTATCACACTACCACACCGAGCTGGGGTACGCAACACAACTGCGCAATGAAAAAACCACAGCCACTTTTTCAAAAGCACCATTTAGCTAAGCCGGTGGGTTTTCCAGCAGGTATTTTGCATGAATTGAATCGTGATGATCTAATAAATCGACTGATATTCTTCTTTTAGAGTTTTAAAAAGGTTTAAATGGATAATCCGGTGGGAAAGCTGAACACAAATTTTCCTACGCACACTACCAAGCGTTCAATTCTAACACATGCTTAAAAAAGGTAACTTGAACCTTAAATGAAATTAATGCAATGTGCATCTAATAATGCTACTAGAACATAGTTAAGATGAGAAATATGCACACCGATCAGGCTTCCGTCTTACAATACCATCATTAGCTCGCAAATCTACAGAATCGAGCATCGACAAATAAATATCATTGCTAGTGTATGTTCGTTTCCCCAGCAGTAAGTTCAATATCGAATGTACCAATATCATGCTGAATCTCAAAGCGAAAACGAGCGTGTGGAGAGAATAATGAAAACGTTCTGCTACATGCTTGCTTTGTCCTAGCCTGTTGTCTCATTTTCGATTTCGCAAAGTGCTAGTGGTATGGAAAGAAGCTTCGTTCTTTCGTCAGTTTCGCCTGATTTTGGCAAATGAAAAAAAACATTTTCCGACTCTGGTTAGTTGTGCACACTTTGAAACCTACTACAAGAATGATTTCTAGTAGATAGCACACAAAAAATCGTTACTTTTAGGAAGTGAAAGACATTGACGTTTAAAATCTCATGCTCCTTCCGATAAATTCTAAACCGGGTCAAATATTGAAAGGTTAAATGTATTATATATCAAAGCTCTTTCATAATGAGATATATTACGACTTTCCAATGAATTTTGATCCAACGAATGTGATCATTATTCACAATGTATTTTTTATGGATGCGTTTTCGAGTTTTCAATTCTCAATTATTTTCGAGACTTCATATGAATTTCGAGCTCTGATAAACCCATTTCGCCAAGCACTCAAATCAAGGGTTGTCGAATTTTCTTCACAGTGAACAGTTTTGTTGAGTTAGTTGCGGGTAGTACTTCGCTTTCTCGGATATTCTCAAAAGCACCCACCGCTCTCGCTGTGAAGGATAACTGGAGTAAAAAAAAATACGGGGCGGGAAATCACACCGTAGTGTGTTTCGAGATTATTTGTGAGAAGCACATAATCACATGAAGAAAAGGACAGCGCATAGTTGTAAAATAATCCACTGGATCCTATACTATGTTGCGTTTCGGCTTCGCCTCATGAGAAACCGACACTAACTTATTGTCGGAATAGATTAGCGCCGGCTTGACGCAAATCCCTTGAAACTAAAACACACTTTGTGTTTCAATCGAACGACTGATCAAACGTGATGTCCCGTTCGAGCAGAAGTTCTGTTTATGCCGATGAGACACAGTGAAGTCGAAACTTGTCTTGGCTTAGCAGGCCTATGTGAAAGCATTATGCTATATTTCACCCTAAGGAGGAAAATTTGGTAAAAACCAAAATTTTCCCACTAGGGTGAAAATTTGTTGGTAAAAACCAGTCTTTGTACAGGAGGGCACAAATCCTTATTTCATACTATGTTGCGTTTCGGCTTCGCCTCATCAGAAACCGACACTAAAAAAATATAGCATAATCCACTGGATTCCTCCAAGCGAAATCCAAATTACTAGAACGAATAGAAAGGTTTATAAGTTTATTTTGTCTTTCTAATAAATACTTGGCGAAATTTACGATGGAACTTATTAACCAGAATTATTATGATTTCGCTTTTTATCAGTACGATATTAAAATTTTTGACCCCGATTTTCGCCAAAAAAGTCTCCAATTTTGTATGCCTAATAATTATAAACTTTTGGAAAAAGCTCCATCGCTGTGTGCAGGGTTGGGAATTTCACCCAGGTGAGCTACGTACATGGCAATCGATTTATCAACTATGCTATGCCCGCTTGGCTTGGCTCTTCTGATTGGGTACAAATATTTATTTGATATCAAATATGCAGTACATAGTTTATAATTTTCGGAATTTTAGTTAAATCATATAAAATATATAAAATTTTTAATTGCCTTTTTAAATACATTTTTGTGAAAAATATATTTGTCAAAATTTTAGTTTCTGTTAAATATTCGAGCCCTTCTAGAGCCGGGGGAAACACCTTGTCTTACCCCCATAGCAGCGGCCCTGCCCTTTAGTCACTTGTCTACAGCTGTTGTCTTTTCCGACCGGCCAGATCAACTCCAAACGACTTCTCAACTGTTAGCTAGGGTAAGCTTTGCTTATTTATTGAAACCTTTCTAGTGACTGTGATGACGAATCATTGGATTCTTTGTTCCACACAAAGATTTCCGTAAGATTTTACTTCCTAGGTGCTACTTTGTCTCCTTTACTCGCTTTCACAGCGGGCTGATTTTGGATTCTTTGCGGTAAGCTGGGCACGCGACATTCTACACCTAACTAAACCAACAAAATCGTTGGTTCGCGCACTTTATAGCTAATTGTGAACAGCACAGAACAGTGGTAAGCTTTAGGGACCATTCATAAATTAGGTAACTCAAAAATTTTCCAATGTTGACTCACTCTCCACCCATTTAACAAATTGTCACAAATTTCTCTATCCCCCTCCCCTACTACGTAACAAATTCCTTGAAATTTTTTTTTTGTTCAGTAACATGCTATCTATCGTCTACACTGGCTCTCCAAAACGAAAATCAATTTGAATTTTCGAATTAATCATTGCTTCGTCCGTAAGCATCAGTTGTGCCTGATATGGTGAAATACTCGTTTTTGTGCGTAACTAAAATCCTATTGAGTTACCCAATTTTCACCCTACCAATTAAACCAATGTGCTAAACAAATTTTGATAGACACTGCTCTGACCAACTGCTTCAAATAGTCTGTAGTCTGATAATGATAATAGGGTGTATATGGGCTCTTTACCATTACTCTTGTGATCGAATCGAAAATTCGAATCAATCGCTTGCCTTTGTGGTGGAGTCAGTCACAAAACAAAACATTTAGGAGTCACCAGTTAAACGCTGCGTTCAACAGTGTACTTTAAAAAGTGGAGTATCTTCACAAATTTGTCAGTCTACATTTAGGCTCATTCTTGCTATTTGGACACTCAGTTGCATCGCCGATTTGATTCAGTTATTCCGGGTATTGAGCTCATTTTTACTCTATTTCTTGCTCTTGTTTTATAGCGTTTGCGGGAGTGTATGATATCCAAACATCCAAAGCAAGAATACATTTGATTTTTCAGGAGTTTTTATTCCTGTAAACCAATTTGAATGAAAATTGCAGTGGCGGATCTAGGGGGAGGGGTCCTGGGGGTCCGGACCCCCTCCGAAAATTTTCAACTTTGCTGAGAAATTTTGAATATGAGTTTCCATTTTATATTAGTATCAAACTTAAAACCATTTCAAACCAAATTTGACCATCAAAACTGGTTTTCATTAAAAAAGGGTTGTTACGCATAACGTATTGCACAAGGTCATTCAAAAATCAAAATTTCAGGCCCCTCCCGAAATTTTTTTCTGGATCCGCTCCTGGAAAATTGTATACTTTATGGTAAAAGAATCAATTTTTGATACCAAAAAAGTTATTTGGAAAAATCATTATAGTTTCCTTCATTTAAATTTGTTTGTATAATCCTTCGCTCACACACTATTAAAATAAGCAAGAAACTCTGAAAAATTATATCGATCTGTGATTTGGTAGCGGAGAAATTGTGTACACCGACAATGCTGTGAAAAAAGAAACTTTGCGGGACAGTGGTTGTAACTCGATTAATTTTCACTGTCACATATTGCCACACATTTTTACAAGTACATTAAAACATAGTCTATGGGATACTTCGAAGCTATTGTAAACACTCCTACTCAGTAGCCATCATGACGGGATTTATTCGATATTTAATTTGAGCCAATAAATACCTGACCGAGTCGTTAGATACTGTACACGCCAAACGCCGGAAATTGGTATCGCTTGCAGCAACAGACAACTGCTTTTTATTACGCACTACGAAAGTCTATCTTTACGGTGTGGAAGCGATAATCTACTGATTTGGGACAAGCATGGACGGTCATAGAAAAACTCGTCTCAATCATATCCGAGTCCAGTTGGAATTAATATTTTGTAATAAACGGTACAAACGGTGGTCGGTATCATCTGTTGTCAAAAAAATCCACATCAAAATATGAGGTGGAATATCAATATTGTTTTTTTGTTAGTTATTCTAAGTAATCTAAACCTATCAGCTGCCATATTTTGTTACAAGTGCGAAAACTGTCCTCAAATTTCCGATTCGGTGCCTACAGAAGATTGTACATCCTGTGCAGTGTGGAAGAGTAAGCAGACAAGGACCATGTTTGGTTATCGGTAATAAAATCAATCTTGACATATATTTCTAGATAGTGAAGGTTCAGTCGATCGTGGATGTTCACCTGAGGGATCGCTTGATGTAGTTTTGATATGCGTGAGTGGTGGGTGCAACAATCAGCGCTTTCCCGTTTGTCAACGATGCTCTGATCTGGATAATTGTGAAATGGTTATGTGTGAAGTTAACAATAAATGTTTCCTCAATACGGAAGGTAGGTAATGCACGTTTTTCAGCTTTAAAGATACATACCAAACATTAATTAAGAAACGCATTTCCGTGTCGGTGAATCAACACCTCTATCTTTCGTAATACCGTTCAATTTCGCAAGCATACCATCGAATCTACGAATAACTCCACGAATAGTTATCGTTGGCGGCCCCGATAATCTTTCCCGATTTTGAAGGTTTTAGATTAATAGGTACTCACTCTGTGCCAATAAAATCTTTTCAGTTCGGGCGGTTGCTTAGAGTGGAAAAGAGCAAAATTATTGCTGATGTAGACAAAGTGTAAATTTGAACAAGTTGAAAGTTTTTGTTGCTAGAAAAGATGAGATGGTTCATGAAAATCTTACTACTTATGCTAACTACGGGGATCCTCATTCCCGTTGAAGCTATACCGTGTTACACGTGTGTAAACTGCAACCAGGTTGTCGATTTCGATTCTTTTGATGATTGTGAAATGTGTGCAATATGGGAAAGTATGATATTGCAATGATTATGACAGAATACACACGTTGAATTCTCGAAATGGATTTCAGATTCTGACGGGTTTGTGACTCGCGGATGCTTCCAGAGCGGCATGGAGGTTTTGGACCTGTGCTTATATGGTGGTTGTAACGATAAGCGTATTCCTGTTTGTCAACAGTGTTCTGATTTGGACACTTGTGCGACAGTTTTCTGTGGACCAAGTTCAAAGTGTTACGTCAACGAAAATGGTATGTGTTAGTGGCGATTAAGTTTGGAACAGAATACTATGTCGTTGAAAGGTGTCGTAATTGTCGGAACATGAATAATTCATGAATATGCATAGCTTGCTCATAATGGACGATGCGGTACTGAGTAATTAGCGAAAAATTTTGTTCCCACCTGTAATATCAATGGATATAATGAAAGCGGGATTGATGCATTATAATGCATTATAATATAAATATAAGTAACTAAGCAGGACATAACAAAAGAATGCTGTTACTAAAAATAATTCATGATAATGGACTTTTTTCTGTTGTATGGTGTCGGTAACCATTATATACTCGCAACCGTGTAGAATGCTTCAGAAGTGGGACCTCATCATAGGGATTATAATTCAAATGGGCAATTTTTGATAAGATTACATACTTTATTGCTTCTATCAGCCATTCGAATAAAAGCTCAACTGTTAAATTCAACTTGAAATATGACTAATGTTAGGGCTGAATTATGTCATTGCGTTGAATTCAAAGATATTGGGTGAATCAGTAAAAATTCTTGATTGCCTCAAATTTCCAGATTTTTTGACGTAGGGCTACGTAAATGTTTTCGACATGGGGGTGCACTTTGCAAATTCAAAAATGCTATGTAACGAAAAGTGGCCCAATTTTAAACGCATATAATTCAGCCATCTCACGATAAATTTTCAATTTTTTTACACATGTCGCCCCGAAATACCCCAAAAAGATTCCAATAGGTAAACCCAAAGATTTTTGATTTCATGGCATTAAAAATTTAAATAATGCACAAACTAAAATATCGCGCATTTACACACTGATGATAGCGCTTCCCAAGTCCCGCACGACAGATTTGTGTACTTAGCGCGCTACGCTTCTATGAATGACGTCATCAGCGATTAATTAAAGAACGGATTTGGCCAGACAAGCTCAGTTGCCTGTTGAACGGCTGGCGGAGCAGATCACTGCGCTGTGCATTTTTACAGCCAGTGTAGCTGGATTAAAAGCCCGTTACATTGACTGTAGAGGTACGCTACCCAGTACCGTCCAATATGCGACTGAGCTTGTCCGTTTAAACACTATGCTTTCTTTTGTGTTGTGCTCGTTTCCAGCACACTTTTATGTACAATCACGAACACAATTATTCATACACAAAATCGCTTGTACCTTCGAGCTTCATTTGCAAAAACGATTAACATAGTGTCATGTTACTAGTTGTCTCTTTCGGTCTATCCATCATCATCAGCGTTGACTCATTTTGCTGTGTGCGCTTGGGTTCAATGTTTGAAGCGAATATAGGTATATCTAAAGGACGATTCAGACGATACATCCGTCAACGACAATGTAATTATGCTATTTTGTTCGGGTTCACTGTGTGTCCCATCGGCATAAACGGGACATCACGTTTGATCAGTCGTTCGATTGAAACACAATGTGTGTTTTAGTTTCAAGGGATTTGCGTCAAGCCGGCGTTAATCTATTCCGACAAAAAGTTAGTGTCGGTTTCTGATAAGGCGAAGCCGAAACGCACCCGTGTGACAATGTAATGTCACCATTCCTTCAGGATAAGTTAAATGCGTTTTTCTTGTGCCCGTTCACACGTACCGTACGTCAAAACGTTCCGTGCTGTTGATGTTGTGTGGGAATGCCTCCATATGACTGCATGTAACTAATCTTGACGTTCCGTACCGATCACGGAAGCCTGATGTATCGTGTAAACAGTACTTAATTTGTTAGCAGGGTTACCATATTAACAGATTTTTCTGTAATGTCACAGAATTTTTTAATAATTTTCGATCACAGATTCTATTTCACAGAAGACAGATTTTTAGCATTTTGAAGAAATTTACACAGAGATTTGTAAATATTGTGATTTTTCACAGATTTTACGGAAATTTATCATAGATTTTCACAGATCTTTTTCCTGTTTCTGTTATCACAGATGGTAAAAGATATTTTTGACCGAAGCATAAATTTCCCAGTTTGTTGGCGGTTGCATGCGTAACCTGCATGATAGCAATCTATGCTTTCGTTGCGCAAAGACGAAAACTTTCCCAGCAACAAATTTACGCGGATCGATGGAAAGCACAACGAAAATTTATTATTACGTTCGATCAAATCTTTGATTCATTTCCACATCACGTGATTCATTTCCACTCAGCCTATCCTATTTTGAATCTGCTAATAGGTACATACTACAAAGCCTATTTATGAACGAATACACTGTCACTCGAAAAACCGTTGCAAAAACGCATCTAAGTCCATATATAAAATTGTTTTTGATATTAAAAGTTTCGATATATAATTAAGACCGCTGCAATGCGTACTTTAGGAAAGTTACAATAATGCCAAAATATAACTAGAAAGCTTGGTCTACAATATGAAATGTGATTATATTGTCTAAAACTGGTCCGGGTTTTTTACCACACGCAATCGAAAAGTTTTTACAATTTTTAAAAGCTGATCTTGTGCTATAAAGATTTAGTTCCAGATGTTAGTTCGGTCACGGTTTTCGGTGTTCTTTCTTCAGATCTTCTCAAATAAGTTTAATCGGATTCGATCACCTACTACAAATGAAATAACCAAGAAGGTTTTTTTTCCATACGTTTATTTGACACGGCATTTGCAAAAGCTTTTTACGCCAGTTTCTTTTTTTTACATAGCACGTTACAAAAATCCTTAAGACTAATTTTAACTATACTAGTAATTTGTCTAAAACTAACACTGAAATCACTTTATTGTTTGCTTTTTTCCTTACATTATTATATTTCATAATGATCTAGTATTTTTTGTATTTATTTAATTTTTTCTGTTATTGTCTAAATTTAAAAACTGAATATTCTAGGACACTTTAATTGGTGAATGATTAGCCTTGGATGAGAGTATGAGGAGATGAATTTAATTAAATTTTGACAGACGCTGTTTTTAGAAAATGATAGATAAGTTCCATGTATAGAGGATCGCGATACGCCAGGATGTCTCTAACAGGAACATGGATTGGTCTTCCTCGGACTTGTAAAGAATCTACTAATTGTGATCTGGCTTCACGATATTCAGTGCAGGACCAAACAACATGCTCAATGTCATGGTAACCCTCTCCACAAGCACAATGATTACCCTCAGCGAGCCCAATACGACGGAGATGCGCATCTAAAGTATAATGATTGGACATGAGTCTTGACATCGCACGGATGAAGTCCCGACTTACATCCAATCCTTTGAACCATGCCTTCGTTGATACTTTAGGGATAATTGAGTGTAGCAATCGTCCCATATCTCCATTGTCCCAAGATGTTTGCCAACTAGCAAGTGTCCTCTGTCGAGAAGCGCTATAAAATTCATTGTAAGCGATGGGTCTTTCATATATTTCACCATCTAGTGCACCAATCTTGGCTAAATTATCAGCTTTCTCATTTCCCGCAATAGAGCAATGGGCGGGGAGCCACACTAGGGTAAATTTATAACATTTTCTTGTTAGGTTACTCAGAGATTCTCGTATCTTCCCCAAAAAGAATGGATCTTGTGACATGTGATTGAAATACACTGTCATGAATCTGGTTTGGGGTTGGAGCTCAACAAGTCTTTCAAAATTTTCAATTACCAGTGGGTTCATAACCTCACATCGAATAAGTAAACGAGAGGAGAAATCCCAGAATCGGTCTTTTAAAGGAAGAACTCCCGCTAGTACTTCAAGACTCGTGGGAGTCGTATGGGTCGACTGCATGCAACCTAGGGCAATTCGTAAACAACGATACTGTATCCGTTCCAGTTTAATAATGTGAGTGTTCGCAGCTGAACGGAAACAGAAGCACCCATATTCCATTACTGAAAGTATTGTTGTTTGATACAATCTTATCATGTCACTTGGATGAGAACCCCACCATGATCCAGTTATTGTTCGCAGAAAATTTATCCTTTGTTGGCATTTCGTTATTAGATATCTAATGTGGCCTCCCCATGTGCCTTTAGAATCGAACCAAATTCCAAGGTATTTAAAAGTCAGGACTTGGGCTATCGTTCTACCAACCAACTGGAGCTGAAGCTGAGCCGGATCACGCTTCCTTGAGAAAACGACCAACTCTGATTTCTCCGTAGAGAAATCGATCCCCGGTTTTAAAGCCCAAATTGATAAATTATCCAAGCTATCTTGCAATGGTCGTTGTAAATTTATAGCTTTTGGTCCTGTGGCAGAAACCACCCCATCATCTGCAAGTTGTCTTAGAGTGCATGGGCTGACAATACAATTATCAATGTTATTCACGTAAAAATTATAGAGAAGGGGGCTTAGACAAGAGCCTTGTGGGAGGCCCATGTAACTTATTCTGAGTGTCGCCAAATCGCCATATGAAAAATGCATGTGCTTTTCTGACAATAAATTGTATAGATAATTATTTAATATCGGTGAAAGACCACATTGATGTAGCTTCTCCGAGAGAACATCAATGGAGACTGAGTCGAATGCTCCTTTTATGTCTAAGAACACAGACGCCATTTGTTCTTTTTTTTGCGTAAGCGAGTTGGATTTCTGACGAAAGTAGCGCCAGGCAATCATTCGTTCCCTTTCCTCTCCGAAAACCAAACTGGGTATCTGAGAGCAAGCCGTTCGCCTCAACCCAATTGTCGAGACGTCGTAGGATAATTTTTTCCAACAATTTCCTGATGCAGGATAGCATTGCAATCGGTCGATACGAGTTATGATCGGAGGCTGGTTTTCCCGGTTTTGGAATGGCGATAACTCTCACTTGTCTCCAGTCACGCGGGATAATATTCTGCTCAAGAAACTTGTTGAATAAATTCAACAAGCGTCTTTTTGCTAGGTCAGGCAGATTCTTCACCAAGTTGAATTTAATTCTGTCTAGTCCCGGAGCATTATTGTTGCATGAGAGGAGTGCAATTGAAAATTCCATCATTGTCAAAGGCGAATCTATGAAATCGTTACTTGTGGGAGCATCGCGAATGATTTTCTGCGCAGGAGCAGAATCTGGACAAATTTTCTTGGCAAAATTAAATATCCAACGATTCGAAAAATCTTCGCTTTCATTAGTCACGTTACGATTCCTCATTCTTCTGGCTGTGTTCCAAAGAGTACTCATTGATGTTTCTCTTGACAAGCCATTAATGAAGTGTCTCCAATAACTAGATTTTTTGGCACGACGTATACTGTCAAATTTGTTTTGCAAAATGAAATAATTTTCAAAGTTCTCACGTATACCCCCTTTCTGTTTCATAATTTCTTTGTAGGCAACTTGTTTAGCTTCATATGCATCAGAGCACTCTTTGTCCCACCAAGGATTAGGGGGCCGTCTATTTATTGTTATTCCAGGATTGCATTTCGTTTGGGCTTGTTCTGCTGCTTCAATAATTAAACCCGCTAGGAATTCATATTCTTCGGTAGGGGGTAGCTCTTCTGTCGAAGCAAGAGAAGTGGAAATTAATGTTTCGTATGTTTTCCAATCAATATTTCGTGTTAAGTCATAAGGAACATTGATTGAATTCGTAAGGCCTAATTCGCTGTTAATTGAAACAACGATTGGCAAATTATCGCTACCGTGAGGATCAGGTACAACCTTCCACGTGCAATCTAACCGAAGTGATGTCGAGCACAGAGATAGATCTAATGCACTTGGACGTGCAGGAGGTCTGGGGATGCGTGTTGTTTCGCCAGTATTTAAAACTGTCATATTAAATTCGTCACAAACATTGTATATCAAAGAGGATCGATTATCATTGTAGAGGGAACCCCACAATACTCCGTGCGAGTTGAAGTCTCCCAGTATCAGACGCGGAGCAGCCATGGATTCCACTACCTCGAAAATTTGACGTTGTCCAATTTGAACTTTGGGAGGTATATATATAGAAGCGATAGCCATGTCTTTGCCTTTAATATTCGTTTGGACTGCTACAGCCTCAATGCCAGCAATCATGGGGATGGTAATTCTATAGAAAGAATAGCACTTTTTAATTTCTAGAAGCACTCCTCCATATGGGGTGTCTCGGTCTAGGCGAATAATGTTGAAATCATTTAAGTTGAAATTAATGTTTGAGGTAAGCCATGTTTCACATAGAGCAAAAGCATCGCATTTTAAATTATGCAGTAAAATTTTTAAAGAATCAATTTTTGGTATGATACTTCTGCAATTCCACTGTAAAACAGTGATGGAGTCTTTCACCTTAGGAGTTGAATTAACCATTGAAGGATATAATTGCTGCAAGGATGGGCCATTGAGCAATCAGCTGCTCTAAAAATGTTCTAATTGTTGGGAGGAAAGCTGCAAGTATACTCTTTAGTGGTTCAGAAATATTGAATGCTTTAAAAATCCAATCAACAATTTCAGAAAATTTCAATAATCCTACCCCCGGCTGAGGCTCAGAGGAAGTCGAAATTTTATTATTTCCAGTAATGGTGTTCTGTTTGGATTGTACGTTCCCAAAACCGGGTGGAATTGATTTCGGTTTTGAATCGGAATTTTTCGGTTTTGGGCGCAGTTTATCTATTGGTGGAGAAATTTTAAGGCCCTTGCTTGGCAGCTTGGGAAAAGAAGACTGTTTTCTTTTTCTGGAATTTCCGGGTAAAACAAATGATGTACCTTCGCACGCTCCGTCGGAGTCAGACTGTTCCGAAAATAGAGATGTGTAAGTGGTTTCTAAGAAGATGGGTTTAGGGGTAGCATTTTTCAACATTTCTGCATAGGAGCGCTTAGACCTCTCCTTCAAGGATCGTTTAATTTTATCCTCGCGCAATTTATAAATGGGGCATGCAACCAAGAAGGTTTGGTTCAATATGTTACATTTGATGGTGATTTGTTGTGCTTAAACTATACGTAAGAAATATATTTGTTTTATTATTACTCTAAATGAACTAAGAAAATAAATATTTTACATGAAGCAGTATAGTCCTACGTCCACAGTTCGTCCAACCCCATAGGGCTGCCCTTTGTAGTTTTTTGAATATTTTCAATGAATTTCAAAAAACGATCTTCCACAAATTGTAGCCTGCGTTATTGCGCAGTTCCCTGGACTCCGCACTTTCAAGGTGCGAGTGATCAAACTGCTACCAAAAACTGCGATCTGTCAAAACGCATGTATTTCAAGTGACCAGTCGAACTAACAAGTCTATAAGAATAGTAAGTTCCGGGTGGAATTAAATGCTGGAGTTGATACCATTTTAAAAATAAAGATAGCGGCGTCCGGTTACCACAAAGCAGTGAAAACTATCATTAATATGGGTATCATTTGAAAGGAGGTGGTCAGTGGAAAGCAAAAATTGGTTTTTGACGCCATTTGGAAAACCAAGATGGCTGCTTCCGGTTACCACAAAACAGTACAAACCATCTTGAACATGGGTGTCATTTGGAAGAGAGTGGTGAGTAGAAGTCCAAAATTGATTATTGATGCCATTTCGAAAACCAAGATGGCGATTTTCGGTTACCACGAAACATAAATATTGGCGCAATTTGAAAATTTGAACCGGAACCCGCCTTTTCGGTTTTCAAAATGGCGTCAATCATAAATTTCCGGCTGTTGTTGACCACCCGCTTTAGAATGACACCATTTTCTATGAAAGTTTTCACTGTTTTGTGGTTACCTGATTCGCTATCTTGGTTTTTAAAATGGCGTCAAAATCAATTTCCGAGTTTTGCTGACCATCCCCTTTCAAATGACACCCATATTGATGATAGTTTTCACTGTTTTTGTCAACCGGAAATCACCATTTTGGTTTTCAAAATGGCGTCAAATGTCGTCAAATGATTCCATCCGAAACCGGAACTGTAAAACCCTACGATTAAAAGAATTTCGAATTTCGTATAAATTTATGAACAGATGAAATTATGTTTACCTATGAAATCTTTATTGGAAAACTCCCTAAGAAACAAAAATAAATAAATAAATTGTGTTAAAAAAAATTAATCTGAGTAGTCACATGCTGTGGATTGGCGCATCGTGTATTTTCTTTGTTGTGGTGTGTAATCGAGGAAATAGAGGGTCCGAATATACACTCATTTCGCACAAAAGTGCTGAGCGTCTTGGAAATATCTGTGTTTTCACCCCAACAAAGCTTTCCAAAACGCTTACCTGCTATTTTTCACTTTTATTTGTTACGTTAATCACGACTTTGCCATTATAATGTTTTTGCGAATATTTACGACAGTTAGAAAGTCTTACGATTTTCTGAGAAATCAAGGCGGTTCGAATTACCCCAACGGTCTTAATAGCCCCGGGTCCCCCAATAGTTAGTCCTATGTTCGGATATGTCAGGGCACTAAGGTAAGCCTATTATTGGACAGAAATGAAACAGGTATGGACTTTTATTCAATGAAAATGATATGATAAAGTATCACTTTACAGCTAAGATTTATTTCAGCCTACTACGTTTTAACACACAATTTCAAAACCGAGAAATATTATAATAGTAATTAAGAAGATAACATAATATTTGAATACTAGACATATCTTCGCGGGCATTACTCTTGAATGCATCCGCAGCTATCAGTTTTAACGGTGCCTTGGCCAAAAATTAAAATAAAGAAGTTGAGTGATGTGAGCACTTATTCATCCTTCAATCTCCTTTGTTCAGACCTGTGAAGAATTGTTCTTACTTTATTATTTTTTGGAGAGGTTCATCAAAAGTTAAACTCGCAAGTAGTTCAAATCACCTGCGAGAAAGTCTAAAGCTCTCTACTGCATTGGATATGGAACTTTAATAAGTCTCTGAGTTTCAGTAGTCCAAACACAGTGTCGACTATGTAGGGATGACGGACAAAACGAAATCTCAATTGCGTTACTGCTGGACAGTTGCATATCAGATGATATGAGGTTCCGTAGTCAAATTCACAAAGATGACATGAAAATGACTTTGCGCACTAATTAGTTGCCATGTAACAATTGAGTTTGCAGTGGTCGGTTAAAGCACTGGACAGCATGCCGCAGTGGTGTTTTAAAAAATGTCAGAGGTTGTTTAAAATCACTGAGCACGGTTGTTCTAGAAATGCCTTTGTTTGGCGACACGTTTGAAGATTTTTCCAAAAATTGCTGTGCTCGAACGAAGCCCTCGACCGGATTTTGTCTCTTATCCAACTTGTCTAAATTTGTAGGGCGGGTTCAGGCCAACAAAATCCGGGCGCCCAGACAAGGTAGATAGTGTTGACAATGCTTAGTTCTTCGATTTGGGTTCGGCAAGCGATCACTAGTTTGGACCGTGGTTTGTCCGAGCTAAGGGCCTTGATTGCAGCCTGACTATCGGAGCAGAAATGTATAACTTTGCCGGACACGCTCTGTTGAAGGCCGATTGTAACCTGCATATAATCGCAACGATTTCTGCTTGGAATACAATACAGTATCTCCCTAGCGAGTGAGACTGTTCCAATCTCATTTCACGACAGTAGACACCAGCACCAGCACGTCCCTCTATCAAAGAACCGTCAGTGTAACAGACCACTTGGGTTTGTTCTTGTCTCTTCATATGGCCAGAAAATCACTCCTTTCGAAAGGGAATCTTCACATGGAATGTCCTGTAAGGGATATTACATGTGAGTGTATTATCGCTAGGAGTAAGAATATATTCACCCCATGTAACCATTTGTGACCACAGTCGTGTAGCAAGGTAACGTGGTTATTATTCGAAAGATCAGAAACCTACAGCTAGTATGCACATGACAATGCTTCTTGTTTGAGGTGAATGTGTAATAGTTTGATATTTAAAAGGGGCCTCAAGGGCAGCAGTAGGAGCTGTGGTGAAAGCATCATTCAAGCCATGATTCTTTGCTAATGGCATCTATAAGATCTATATCTATATTGGGCGTACAATTGTTGTTTAAATCCAATAGATGTTACTCAATGTGAGCAGACCAGTTCAGTTTGGAATCCAATATTTGACTTGATCTGCACACAGTAACAATCAACGAACTGCAAGGGACGAACCTCGATTGTTATTCGCTTCTTCCATTGAACCATTGAAGTTTAATTTTATAATTTAAGCTGTCGATACCACTGCTCGACAGCTCTTAATGTTTGTTGTATTAAGTCAAAGATAGTTCCGATCCAAAGTTCAGCAAACAGTATTTGGCAACCGTCAGCAAACCCGTAGGTTTGAAATCCAAGCCCATTAAGTTTCGCTGAGGACAGTCGCGAATACTCAATTTCCTTATGTCTGCCTGTCTAACTCTAAGTGACGAGCGAAGAATGCGGTTACTAAGCATTGCGTTTATCCAACCCGAGCTACATGCAGATACCCTATGACCGCGCGTCGCTTCCAGAATAGACTGGAGGACCAGATTATTAAAAGCACATTCAATATCATGATATGCATGTTGCATTTTGTGCAGTGGATATTCAATTAACGTTCCTGATGTGATGATCGATTATTCGTTCCAAAGCTTTTAGAAGAAAAGAACTTAAGCTGATAGGCCTAAAACTCTTGGCTTCTTTATAGCTTGAGCGCCCCCCATTGGAAACAAATCTAACTATTATTTCTAGCAATGCTTTCGGTGTATACCTGGTAGCAAGACTGGAAAGCATAATCTTTTTCAAGACATGTTCGAAAATATCAAATCCCTTTTGCAGCAGCACAGGAAAGATTCCATCTTTTCCAGACGATTTGTATGGAACAAAGCTGCCAACTGCCCACTTGACCTATTCAGTGGTAACCAATGTACGTGCTAACACCCACTGGTCCGAATCACCAGAATAAGATCTGTGAACATTGCTCAGCTCTGGGTCGATTCAACCTAGAAGTGTGCATCGAAAAGAAAATTAAGAACATCTTTTTCATCCGTCATATAAACACCATCTCTGGTTTTTAAGGAGTTTCAGTTTCATTAGGAACCTGCCAATTTCCCAGCTCATGCGAAACTCTTTCAGAGCAAACCGTTATGCCTAACACCTCTTCTCTTCCAGACCTCGCATAATACAGGAATTCTTGGTCTTATGCGAAAAGTCACCGTGTTGTGCCGAATAGTCACGTTTTGTTGATGTTGATTATTTCACGGGTACGCATCAACTGTAACCCTGAACCTTATGCTAGGGAGTTAGCAGTCGATTTGATACTACACCACCGGAACTAGATCAAAGGGCGGCACCTGCTCGTCATTATCTTCTGATGGATAAGAAACACGACAAATGGTCAAAATAGCAATTATCTTTACAGCTTTTGGAATTGGCAATATTTCAATTGCTTCTCGGGATCGTTAATTTTCCTTTAAATAAGCCAACCTACCAAATGACCGGAACTTAATTCTCGATACCAACAGCTCTCGCCAACATTTATCATTGATAATTTTTCGTGCAGTTGAACTGGCGACGCAGGGCGATAGGCTAATTTTTCGTTGTTTTAAAATGAAGTGGAACGAAATGTTCGCAGTGTGGTTAGTGTCTAACTATTCAGCAGTTTCCGCTCTCAGCTGTTACAAGTGTGAAAATTGTTCGAAAACGGTAGATTTTACCAGTGTAATAGAATGCGCCACAGACTGTGCCATATGGGAAAGTATGACTTTTTGTGAATAACTGGAAAAATGGCGTGCACTTGATTTGCTCAAACTGGACAATTTGTAGATGTTGAAGGCGGTGTCGATCGAGGCTGTAGTCCAGAGGATGGCGAGACGATAACCGAGTGCTCGAGTGGAATCTGTAACGACAATCGTGTGCCAGTTTGCCTGAAGTGCGCTACACTGTACGATTGTAAATTGTCAAATTGTCCAATCGACGATGCATGCTATGTCGGTAGAACAGGTATGAATCCAAAGATACTAACGTACAATCATTGCCGAAGAGGGGTGGAAAAATAACTCAGTCCTTATATAGAATTATTGTGTATCCCCTAGGTCCACTTTAGGCTTAAGTTACTTGGATATTTTGCGTGAAGAAGAAATTGGAACCTCGAGTTTCTTTACCAAAGTTTGTTAAGATTATTCTGGTTCTAGCGAAAGTTGAGCAGTTGCAAAGTATGTGTTTCCTCCACTTAATTGCATTTTGCATTTGCATTAGGCACTATTTTGGATTTTTCCTAACTTGTTCAGATGCGGTCTGAGAGAGCAATGGTCTGTTAATAGGTCAGTGAAAACAAGTAGTCCAAGTTCAAGTAAGGCGAAGAATTCTTTATCTCTGAGCATTGAATAAACAGTTGCTAGTTACAATCGCTGAAAGGAGGGCCATTTAGCAGTAAACTACTTCGAAGTCGTTCGTACTGTAGCCAGAAAACCTAACAACAGACCTTTAATAGGATCAGTAATATTGAAAGTTTTTATTACACAGACCAATAAATCCGTGAGTTTGATAACAAGGAACACTTGGGGTTTTTATGTTCCGGCAAGTGCTGGAAATAATCTGACCTTAATCCTCCGAGACCAGCAGCTACTTGCTTCGGATTGGTTGTAGTACTTCCAAGAGATGTCACTTTTGGAGTCCCGTCAAGGACACCTTCCAAAGAAAGTTGAGGAGAGCAAACGTTCCTCCTCTTCGTATAACTTCCAGGTACTCTATAGTAAATGTTGCCTCTTGTGGGCAATCAGCCTCGCCATCGTTACGAGGCAATAAAACACAGAGATTCGTTAAGGATGGCGACGCAGCTTTCTTTAACATTTCGGTGAAAGAACACTTGGAACGTCCCACAACGTTTCAGTTTATTTCCGTGTAGTTTGTACGCTGGACAAACCGAGAGATCATGCAGACTCTCTGCGCAGTATGAACACCTGGAGCCTAGCACATTAAATCTAGAAAAAAAGGTTTCACTATTTCTTCGTCCTCCAAAAGATTCGCTTTTTCTTCGCTTTCATTTTTACCATTAATTTGCGTTCTTCTAAAATTAAATTGCACGAGTTTTTTTTAGTGTGGCCCAACAGGAGCAGTAAAGTTTGATTCTCGGCTTCCTGCGAGAATCATTCATCACAATTGCAAATGAGATGGGGTATATCACCCCCTAAAACACCGCTTAAGACCAGTAGCAGTGGGATATGATTCTGATGATATTGAGTGTACGGTTCAGATATACGGGCGTAGAGACTTCACGATCACATGAGTACGAAAGTCTATTTGTCCGCGCTAGAGGCAGTGTTGATAAGATTATAAGTGCTATTGCGCCCACGCAATCATCCAAGCATTTTTGTGATTGTGTAATTTTGGGCGTGTATGATCACGATTTCCTATTTGACTTTGTATATCATCGTGAAGGGCTCGAGCGTTTGTATGTTAACGTGTTCGATCGCGTGTGCTAGCGCTTACGGAACTTCGTGCGTATGAATTCGATTTTATAACTATGTGACCATTTGCATATTCACATGTGTTTTTAATGATCGTGCGGACCGTTAATCTGATATTTAGTTTTAAGTGAACTCCTCTGTATCACTAGAGTGTATCTCAGCGTAATTTTTTTTCTTTTTTTATTAGCTTCGGCTAACTGAAGGCCTGTACCCAGGCTGCTAGGACCGAAAGTAGGGACTCCGGATGCAAAACGATTCATGGTTGTGCGAACACGGGTGTTTGTAGGTTCGTGCTTGCTACCGCATTTATATGTTTATAAATGTTAGAACGTCTATTTTATCATCGGGAAGTTTACATGTTTGCGAGATCGCGGGCCTAGGTGTGCGAGTAAGGATTCGAGCGATTGTATGTTAACGTGATTAATTGCGTGAGCATTTGTATGTGGTGTTTGCTAGTGTGTAGCTTGATTTTGTGTATAAATTCGATTGTATTACCGTGTTGTCATTGACATATTCGGATTCTTGAATGTTTGCGTGGACCGCGAGCCTGATATTTAATTTTGAGTTTACAGCTCAGATGTTAGAACTGAAGGCATGAACCTAGGGTGTTAGTACTAAGGGTAGGGTCCTCCGGACGTGACCGATTAGTGTTCGCATGGGAACGGATGTTGGTATAATCGCACTTGAGACGGCATTGACAATTAAGTGTTAACATTCTACCGAGGCGATTACGGACGTACATTACATAATCGCGTGCGCGTTTCTATATTAACGTATTTGATCGCGTTGCCGTTTTTATGTCACGTATGCAAGCGTGTGTATAGCTTCGCATGTTTGAATTCGTTTATATAATCGAGTAGCAGTTTGCACATTCGCTTGGGTTTTTGAATAATAGCACTAGTCGTCATTCTGATGTTTACTTTTAATTTACGGTTTAAATGAAGGAAGACAGTGAGCTCCGCCATCTCACTGGGGTCTGCAACTATAGAGCCCAGAGATTTGTCGTCTAATGTATAAAAGTTTCGAATGGTGGCACACGGAACCGCGTTTATAATTTCGTAAGTGCTATCACGTCGATAGTACTGCCAAGACGTTTATATGATTGCGAGATCATGGACGTAGGTATGCGTGAATGAACGCGTTTACAGTTGGGTTTGTATTATCGTGAAAGATTTGAGCGCTTCTATGTTATTGTTTGCGGTCCTGCAATCGCATAGGCATTTATATGTCGTGTTTGCTTTGGCGTTTTTGATTTCGTGATTACTAATGTGTTTCTATACCTGTATTGTCGTTTCCGTGTTTTTTTGAGTGTCACCGAATATGATCCAACAAAAGAGGAAACAATACATTAATTACACATTCATTCAGTAAAGGTTAGATGCATTTACGATTTGTATACTACAATGTATTAGAGAAAGACATTAGATATTGTGGAAATCTTGCGCAGAACGGCAAAAAAATAATTGAAATGAAAGGTTATAGATTATATTTCATAACTTATTCTCTGATTGGCGCTTTAAGCAGGCAAATATTCAATCAAGGTCGATCGAGGCGTTCTCGGGCTATTGTGAAAACCGTTTAAATGGTTACGAGAAAAACGCGTTTGTTGTTTTACCGGCCTAAATCATGCTATGCGCGTAGATTCAAAGTTTAATAACTTCCGTAATTGCATCTCGTCAGTAACGAGCACCAACTGGGCGTCTAGTTAGACAATGTATCTAAATTAGTACTCAAATTGGCACTAGTTAGACACAAAAATAATTTTAAACAGTTCACGCGACAAATGTGAAAAGTAACTGACTTATCCCGAGTGATGTTCCAAGAAGCAGAGGTAGAAGCTCTGGTTTGCTGACGAGACAGCGAAAAAGAATTCTTGTCTTTTGGCTAGGGAGCCAAACGCCTGCCATTATGCAATGTCAAGTCCCAAAAAGGAAAATTGGATTAAACCAATTTGCGTAGTAAGGGCATAAGACCTAACTTAAACTAAGTTTGTTGTTTTTTTGTGTTACGAATTCATCTCGTCAGTAACTAGCACTAACTGGGTGTCAAGTTTGACGATGTACACTACCGATCAAAAGTTTAAGCTCACTTGCTTATTTGAATTTTACATAATTGAGTGGGTTTCTCAGTAGACTTTGTCAAGCACGTGCGTCTTGACTATTCTATTCAAGTTGACCTTATTCGAATATTAACATCTCATTATTGAAAAGCAAAAAAAAACTACATATTTTATGTGACTATCGTAGAGAAATGGGTCGAAAAATATTTATAAATAATAATAATAACAATACATGAATAAAACCATAGCTTTTTGTATATTATATTAACATTGTAGGGTGAACTTGAACTTTTAACTGGTAGTGTATCAAAACTAGCACCCATGTACAGGCGCTAGTCCTAGTACTAAGTTAGTGTGCGGAAGCTCAACACTCACCTGTTGACAAAACCGCATTGTCAGCTCCCTGGGCTTTTTCTCTTCACTGCTCGTTACAAATTCGGTGCCAAAAATACATAATTGGGCAGGCAATTTGCTCGTGTGGAAAACGGAGCACATCGTTCGTGACAACTGCAATAGCCAATGGGCAAGTGTACTTGAAAGAATACCTCCAAAAGCGTTTACTTCCACCTCTGAGGTCTTACGATGGCCGTACGCTTTTCTGGTCGGATTTAGCCTCGTGCAATGACTCGAAGGATGTTTTGGAGTGGTCCAAGCCAGAGGAGGTTAATTTCGTGTCAAAGAATCTTTATCCCCCGAACGGAATGGAATTACAGTCAATTGAGAAATACTGGGCTATCACGAAGCAGGCACTACGGAAAAAGAAAGTGACATCGGATACAGAAATGAGGAAAATATGGACTTTTCCACAAACACAAGTTGATCCCACCGTTGTTCAAGACCTTTTGAGCAGTATTTAAAAAAATACTTGCATTTGAATATGGCTATGGAATTGAATAAAACAAACACGGAATGAGTTTAAAAATATGCATTATTTTATTCCCTGAAGGTTTGAAAACGATCGGTTGAATGGTTGGATTTTGGCGAACTTTTCGTGTTATGTAATTTGATTCCGTGCACCTTTTAAATATTCGCTAGAACGGAAAAACATGTAGCGTTGATTTTTGTCCTAATAATCTCGAAAACTTTTTGGAACAATTCTCAATCTCCAAAAAGTTTTCGTGATTATTTGGACACTGGTCCCCTGAAGAGTAGATACCACAAGTCTCAAAGTATATTTATAAATACATCTAGCTACATCGATTAGTATGTTGAACAGCAACATCTTTAGGTCATAATAATAAGGCTAGTACGAGAAGATAAAAAAACCGGAGTCTACGTAGATTTTGTTGAACCCCCTCCCCCATCCGCCTACGTAGACAAACGTAGACTTTTACTAACCCCCCCCCCCCCCCCCCCCCTAGACAACGTAATTTATGAACAGTCCCTAATTATTTTCTGCAGCAAAGAAACTCACGAAAAGAAAAGGATGCCTATTGTATTTGTTGTGAATAAGATGATTTAGTACATAAAGAAAAGATAACGCAAATAAAACAATTGTTTTTCAATATTTTCTTAACAATATTGAACAAATATAAGTTTTGTAGTGGGGGATAAACATTTCTGCGTGCACACTTATGTCAAAACGATAATACAATGATATAAACTGTAATACGAAAATATCAGCAGATTTTTAATAAATTAAAAATATTTTTTGTCCGCAGATGATCGACGTGGTTGCACCTCCGACAGTGACTATCTGGAAAACCCTGAGGCATTCGAAGTCTGCGAAGAGGACGAGTGCAACAAGGTTCCGGAATGTGTAGTATGCAATTCCGATACAGATTTGGATTGCCTTACCAATACTGAACGCTATCACCAAAAGTGTGCCAGGCATGGTCTCTATCGCGACAACAATTGCTACCGTCAAGAAGGTAGGATTGACTTAAATATTTCGATGTGTGAATTACGCTAAATATAACTGTGTTTATCTTTGGTAATTTTTAGTTAGTGACACGGAATTTCGGTTAGGCTGTACCAGCGAAGAGAATGCTCCAGATTGTACCTCGGACGATTGTAAAACTTGTGCAACTGAATATTGCAACAAGAAAGGTAGGTTCAAATTGAAATGATCTTATCAAAAAGTTGTTTATTTGTCGTCCCACATTATTAATGTATGTTACTAGTTCGTCGACGGTAAAGCATCTTGCTCAAGCTGAAAGTTCTAGTTTGATGACACACATGGTTCTGGTCCAAGAAACAATCGAGGGTTTTCTCGATAAGTGTCACTGAAGTATGTAGGGCTGTTTCTGTAGATTTGCTCTTTAATAGGCAAACTGGTACTTGTTTAGCGGAACTTTCGATAAGTACTCAGTTCGGACATAGTGGTCCAGTAGTTTGTCCATCAGTTTCAGAAGTATTGATGTCAGACTGATAGGTCTGTAGGCCTTGGGTAGCATCAAGTCTTTTTTACATGTTTTGCCTTTCTCAAAGGTACATATTGCAATTGCTTTGAAAATCGACTTTCTAACCGAGGCCTGGAGGCCAAATGGTATTTGACACTAGTTCGTCGAGTACTGCAAATGTCTGTGTGTATGTGCATCTGAGTGCATGCGACCAAAAATCTAGACCTTTTATTCAAAACGACATATCTACAATGAGTGACTCTCTTTGTTTACTTTCTCTTCTGTTAATAATTCCATCGCTTTAACTTTTATCCCTCAACTCTTTGCATAATATACTAGTCAAACCACCGTCTTTCGATCTGTACTGTAAGATAAGTGAAAAGCGCTATAGTGACGCTGTAAAAATTGAAAGATAAAGTAAACAAAGAGAGTCACTCATTGTAGATATGTCTTTTTAAAAAAACGCTCAAGAAATGTCACTTTTCTCATTTTTACAACCGATTTTTACAAAGTTAGTCTCACTTAAACGTACAACGTTCCCATCGGCTGCTTTGAATTTCTAATGGATCCAACTTCCGGTTCCGGAGTCACAGAATGATGAGTACGATCACACAGCAAATCCCAATTTTAACAAATTCTGCTATGAATTTCCAAATTGTGATCACAACTGATTGGATTTGTAGTACTAGGTCACCAAAAGCCATTCAAAGTGCCTTTGGCCACATTGGTCACCATCATCAGTTCCGGAAGCCCTGGCGGAAGTATCCAAACTCAGAATATCAGTCACATCTCGTAGATGGCTTGACCGATTTGACCAAACTTACGCTCAAATGAAAAATGTTACGTTCCCGGACACTGATATTACATTTCATCCCGATTCAACTTCTGGTTGCGGAGTTGCGGGCTGTGGAATACGGTAACATAGCCAATTCTAATTTTAACCGATACCGCGATGAATGCAAAAAGGTGAAAATTTTGCCAAAATTGGTTCCAAATAACTTGCATTTACAGTTCTAGGTTGCTCACGGCCAACCGAAGTCTCATTGACCACATTAACCACTATCGGCGGTTCCGGAAGTGCCCTGGAAAAACCATATAAGTTTGCGATATGGTCTTTTTTCATTTACAAAACTTTAGAACTCAAATATTGATTTCTTTTCTTGTATATAGTTGTTATCCCAAGTAACAATTGAAGTTTTATAGCACGCTATAAGTGCAATCTAAGTTTTATGAGTGGCTATAAAACTATCATAAAACCTCATTTGTTACTAGGGATGTCATGAATAATAAAAATGTAATATTTACATTTGAACGCTTTCAATGAATATAAACAACGGTAACATTCTAGTGCTCTTGATAGATACATTTGCACCGCTAGGTGGATTAAGTGGAGGTTTTGCATTTGGTAAGAGCGGTCCAGTAGTTTGGCCAGCCCCGTGAAAGCTGCCCAATGCCACTAGCGCTAGCTACGCTTCAAATGTTCAAGGTCCGTTCATATGAACTGTACAACGCTGTTTAAAAGTTAGATCCAAAACAAGTAATTATTAACAATACATGAAAAATAACGCTTTCTCTTGCATCGCTTCTTCCCCACACAATCCGAATGCTTTTATCACCTGAAGTCCAGTTAAGCATATCCAACTGAAGTTTGTTTGCATTCGATAAGTTTCAGGTCGAGTTAACAACATTGACTCGTAGCGATGTGAACGTTGCTTAAAGCGCGTTCGCTGTCATTTTTGGCAACTAGCCGAGCCAGGAAGCCAGGTTATGTTGGCTTCACTCGTTTTTCAAAGATACGTCAAAACATTCATCCTCTTGAGTTTAACCAGTTACCAGTAATCTTCGCTTTATAAAACAGGCGCCTAACTTCCTTCCTAAGTGTTGTTAGATTTTCGTTCCACCAAGGAAGATTGCGATATACAGACCTCGTTACAAGAGGGCAACTGTCATTATAGAAGGTTATGATCCTGGTTTGTAGGTCGTTTGCCGGAGATCTGCTGCAGATTGGAGCTTACTTCCCGCTCTTTTCGACTGTTCCAGGTATGTGCGGAATACGCCCTGTTTTTTTAGCACTGTGAATTTATAAACTTCTATGGCGAACATTATGTGTCTAGGTTCGCCAAAAACGTGCCAAATCAATGTATTTTCCCTCATTTGAACGCTGCATAACGTGAGGTCCAGTACTTCGCTTCTAACTGCGTTCATAAATGTAAGTACAACCCCTTTGTTACATACATTGACATCATTCGATGAAATATATTCTAGTAGGTATCTCTGGTATTTATATCCTTGCTACCCAATATTATGTGATGTGCATTGGCATCACATCCAATGATAAAGGGCTTGCTAATGCGTCTGCAATACTTTATAAGGCCTCAATATCAGAAGGTAGTGCTGTATCCGCATCGCCAGGGAACTAGGCAGATGCTATCGCAATCTCCTCCTTCCCCCTGTCCGTCGGTGCCTCCACTGTTATTGCAACGATGTCTCGTTGAATGAGTCCTTAAGTGGAGAGAATTTTCTTGCTCCTTTTATCAAAACTGCAGCTCTTGGAGTTGGCTAGTCGTTACAATATACTAACTTGTGAGCTAAGGAATTAAAACCTAAAATTGTGTGCTTATTTGCCCACGCTTGTCGCACCTTTTGTATGGTGAAGGATAGCTTGAATGGGACCAATGCTTCGTCCCCTTTATTGTACTGACGGCTAGTGGCAGGTTGTGTGCTGTTCGACGTTCCAGTGGCCTTTTTCGGCTTAGTATTTGCTTCGGCACTTGCCGTTTGCACACCTTCGCCTACAAGAGGTTTTCGATCATCTTCTTGCCTATCAGTTCGTGAGCGGTTGAACAAAATGGACTACAGCCAGTGGAATAACATACATCTTCTTGCCTATCAGTTCGTGAGCGGTTGAACAAAATGGACTACAGCCAGTGGAATAACATACAAGTATTTAGTACAAAGGCTCCTACCTAAATACATGTAGTCATATATCCAGCGGATTCTGTTGGAAATTGATCTAAATCCTTCTATATCAAATGTAAACAAGAAGTTTTTCTTTCAAACCTGAAAAGAAAACTTGTCAACATACCAAAAAGACCGCCTTCAAAATAAACAAGCAATACTGCTCCTTTTATTTGCGAAAGCTTTTGGCCACTTGGAACATTCGTTACTGAGAAGAGTGTGATAGAGATATCTAAAAACTAAATTCCCTTGCTTACTTACACTAACTTGGGTAATATTTCTCTAGCGATTTATGTTGTTCTGCTAATCGCATTCACTAGACTGACATAAGTCTAAACCACGGGTTTCTCCTAACTGACATTTGACAATGCTCGCTACACTGCAACACAACTGTTACATATATCTTGAACACTGAGAAATTATCAATCACATAATTCAACCTGAACCGCATACGGTAGGGTACTTTTGTGTATTGCTCGTGAGACGGGCTGCCACCGATGCACTCGTTACTGTTGCTGCAGGCTGGCTAGTAGCAGAAATCCGTCGTGAGGTGCTCCGGTCGCCCAAAGGAGCATTTTCAGTCCATGCTTGCCTAGAACTTCGACGTTCAGCGAGGACCGGCCACCCTTCAATTGACGCGTTCTAGTCATTACGAATACGTAATTCAGCTGGATGTGTTGGAAGGTTTTCAGTTTCACTGAAGCCTCATCTGCCCCCAGCAGGAGCTCTACCGTTTTAAAGACCGTGCTTCTCTTCACGACCCTCCAGCGTTGTGGGCAGAAGTTGTCACTAAAATTCTGCACCAGGCGGAGGATGTTCCCATCGGACCTGACGATGCTGTCGGGGACATACCCGATGTAAAGTGCTTGTTTTGGAATCTGCGACGCTTCGATGGCTTCCAATGAAGCGCCTTCACAGGGCTTGAGCTTGGGTCCCGTATTGTTTGAGTTCTGCTCCATGACGCTATCGATCACCACGCATCGAGTAGCATTCAGCTGTTCATGGCTGAGGGTATTTGCAGGGTACCCAACCGGAATAATGACCGTTGAGTACGACTTGGCCATTTCGTTGAAGGTTGGGCGCTGCTCAATTTTTAATGTCTATCTAGGATCCTGTCCCTTGATCTTTTTCGGTTGGTTCCTTCCTGCACCCACTATTGTTCGGCGACTCCGTTGAATGCTGTCACTAGGATAGTGCCTTCCCTATTGAGATTTTGTCAACTCTAGCGCATCTGTGGCCGTTTCTCAGCAGCCACTCATGGCGTTCCTTCACCGCTCCGCTTAAGTGACTTGGTAATTGCTATTCCTCTCGTTTTATTCTCGGAGCCCTTCGACCCTACGGTTGCTCCGCAGGACTGGTCTGTGTCCTCCTTGGCCACTGCCCGATCCTTGTCTCTATCTGGATAATTGAGAATGGACGAAATGCAGGACACAACATCCAACGAGCCACTATTCAGCAGCTCTCCAAGTTTACTTTCCACGCAATCATTCTCTTCTTCCACCTCCATCACCACAATCTCCTCCAAACTCATGTTTGCAGCGTTCTTAGTGTTTTCCATTTTGTTCCCACGAATAGCTAGAGAAAGAATGTCAACCCTGTCAGAGCCCCGATTGACAGGGTAAGGGCAAACATATTGGCTGGCAGATGGCCAGCTTGTGAAAAGCCCCTAGTCGCTGGCCAAGCCATGGGGACCATCTGTGGTGGTCTCTCATGGCCTCTTCTCATCATGAAGGCTAGTATGCCTTGTCTTTTTTTGATTTTTTTTATGCTTCTCGTATCAAGGATTAATAGGGTATACGATTCGAAGCGGTAACAGATTCAAAGTGTTGACGCCCTTCTCCCGCCATTCATCCCTCAGCACGGGTCGCGTCACACCTTAGCTTGGGGCATAAATTTTACGGTACGGGTTTTAAGGTCTGTTGGCACCCTCTCATTCCGCTGCTACAGCTAAAGGCTGACAGGTCCTAGCCGACGCCGGTCTAACCACCAAATGTCGTCGATAGACTCACGTGGAGGCATGAGATAGGAAACTTGTGAGTACAATGTTACCTCACCATTTGACGGTACAGCAGTTGTTAGTCACCTCTTGCGACATGGGGAACAGAAACCCAGTAAGTCAATTCTTTGCTGAAATACTACGACATATTTGAGCCCAGACCTCTGTTGTGAATCATTTTGTGTTTAGACGATAGCCGATTTGAAACAGTGATCAGAACACCACCACCCCTTGTTTTGCCTGAAGTAAGTTTATTACGATCGTTGCGATATACCATGTACCTAGAACCGAATAACTATAGCGAGTTTATATCGTCGTTCACCCATGTTTCTGTCTGCACAATAATATCCTAGTCCCCATCAGATGTAGCCACAAACTGCTCGTCGACCTACGTGCGCAGTCCTCTCACATTCTGGTAGTATATTTCTAGCTGTTGAGATAAGTCACCATCGGACGGTCGGTCGCCCGAAACAGTCATAATGTCATCGAGTGTAGCTTCTTTGGGACATATACTCTTCTTGACATTACCTAGAAAAATGATCATGGTGTTGATTCCGCGAAATACGCTGCAAATCCACCACAATTGAAGGTGATAATTAGGAACTCGGAACTTGGTGTTGCCGTCTCCTATCTACCATTTGTCTGGTGCCTATTATCCCTACATATCGGGTTCCTATTACATTAAGTGCTTTTGTGACCATAATTACAGAACTTGAAACAGCGTATAGTTCCGAAGCATTCCAGAACCCTACATCTTTTCCAATCAATATTAACCCAACCATCTTCCACCAAGGCATCATGTGCGTTGTGGTCAACCTCCACACAGAAGTTGTGTGAGGTAAATTCTGTGTGCTTATTTGTAAAACAGATAATAATTTTGAATTGGGTAATTAAATGAAGAATAAAATTAACCTTGTATTTTATAAACCGATAGAGCTCATCTTTTAAAGTATAACAATATAAATGTTCAACCTTTAAGGGGGCTTCTGGTGTAAAGTGCTCAAACCGAAGGTTATTTTTGTTTACGATTTTGAAGGCAAGGTAATCATTTTTGTAATGTTAATATTCATTTATACATTCATTGCGTACGAAAAAAAAATATTTTCAGTCACGTGGAGCCACACATACGAGCGTTCCAAGAATAGACGTTCAACCATTTCCACGTCGAGGAGTGCCGCGGCCAGAGCTCTCGATAAAATTGTTTGATACGGGAAATTCAATAAATTTTGTAAAGCTTAGACTTGTAGTTAGGTGATGAACCACAAAAAATTCGCTCACTTTTCTTCGAAATACTGTGGAGAATTTTTTTTATTCAGTTTTCTGTGGTTCATCAACAGGCCACACATATTGTGCATTTTCATAAAAAAATCAAGTCAATTCGTTGATTAGTTTTTGAGTTATCGTGTTCGCTAATTTGAAAAACGCGGTTTCGAGAAAAACACTGTTAAAGGGTGTCCCACATCAAATTGCATCACGGTAAAAACGCTGTATAAAATGACTCATTGGGTATTTTTTCTTGAAAATTTGGGTAGAAGTAGTTTAGAGTGCATTGTTTACACTGTATTTTTATCAAGATAGAGTGACATCCGCGTGTGTTATTGCAAATATGCGCGAGGAATGCATGGCTGTTTAAAACAAAAGAAGCGTGGCCACAGAGATTGCGGGAGACTATTCCAGAGGATCAATACTAAAAATTAAGCGGATATAAGAGAAGTGGATTTTTTTTGCGCACTTTACCAGACACCCCTCTTAAAACTTCAGAATGATTTTTAATTGATTTTCTAAAAAAAATGTAAACACGTCCTCGTTTGACACTATCTATGTGCGTTGACAGTGAATTTAGCCACGTAGGTTAGCATTTCTGACAGTTATCCCAGCAAAAGGATAGGGATCAAGGTAGTTCAATGGAAGGTGTGGTTGTGATAATTCAATTTTATAAAATAATTTTTATTTGTTATTTTGCGTACAAGAAAGTGAAAAGAGTTCGATTGTGTATTTTTAACGTCAGCTGCATCGGTAAAATCAAAAATAACAAGTGGCTTGATTCACTTTCATGCTATTTTCTTCTACTAGACGCGAACTCCTGAACTCATATCACTTCTTTTTTTTCAGAATTCCTGACGTGCTATGTATGCGACGAAAATGTAGCAGATTGCAGATCAATCAACCCAGAAGATCATACACTCGATCGATGCACCGAGTATTACGATAAATGCTACCTTGCATATGATCGTGAGTTCATCCTGGTTTACAAATTGTCCAGACTTGTCAGCTAATTTATTTTCTATAATTTCCACAAGGATCTAAGAAAACGGTTCGAGGATGTGCGGAAGGATACGACCCAGAAGATTTGTTCAACACAGTTGATTGGTGTGATACTCCAAAATGCAACTGGGCAGAGTTTCCAACGCATCTGCAGTGTCACCAGTGTCAGTATTGTCAGGAGAGCGGCCCGAGCGACTATTGTGGTAAAGTGTCAGCAGAACAGTGCTTTACGCTGCATCTTGAAGGAGGTGCTGTGCATCGTGGATGCGATACCGACGAGCACTTCAAAGACTGCATAGTTGGTGAAAACTGTGAGGCGTGCCCTTCAGACAGGTGCAATGCGGAACCTATTGCAGAAGCGAATACATGCTACCAATGTAGTGATTGTGAATTATTAACTGGCATTACACCAGAGATCTGCATTGGTTCAGCTTTCGAAGGATGTTACACTATGCAAGATCTTGTAGATAATTCGATCAGTCGGGGGTGCGTTGGTGACAATACGCCAGATCATTGTGATAGGGATAACTGTCGCATCTGTCTAACAGACAATTGTAACACTGATGAAGTGATGTCAGAGCCATTGCTTTGCTCATCCTGCTCGGGAACTGGGTGTTCGGAGTACAGTCCTGTTAAAGAGTGTCCAAGCGTGGGTTTATTGATTGATCTATGTGTTACATTCGCGGTACTGGGTGTACCTTCGTTTAAAGGCTGTCTGAGTGACGGGATTCCAGCGGATTTAAAACAAGAATGCTTCACAAATGGCATGTTTTGCGATATGTGCGACTATAATTACTGCAATACACCACCCCTGAAATGTTACAAATGTTCGAGCAATGCTGACGGTGCAAAGTGTCTAACCAATCCTGCATTTAAGGAGTCAGTTCAATGCGAAAGTGGTGACACATGCCTAACGTACTTGGATGGTAAGCTGTTTGGGTATCGTTTACGAGATGATTAGTTCTAATACATATCTTTTCCAGAAAATGGTCACCTGCATCGAGGCTGTTCAGGTGATATTGGCGAAACGTGTCCCCTCGGGAGCCAATGCCAGCATTGTACTAGCCCAGAATGTAACAAGCATATATTACCCGAAGATCGGCAGCACTGCTATCAGTGCTCCGGTGAAAACTGTATCACTGACGATGCTGTCAATCAACTGGAAGCGGAACCATGCTTGGTGTATCATGAGGGCGAATCATGTTACACATACGTCGAGAATGAGTCTACGGTTCGCCGGGGTTGCGTTTCGGACTATGCACTATGTGAAGATAATCCGTTGTGTATTCCTTGTAGCAACGAAAATGGCTGTAACTCCCAGAACTACATGGTTTCGAATGAGCTGTCGTGTGTGAAGTGCCTAACCAGTGCACAGTGCGAAGGAAATGCATTCGGATCGAATTGTGAGAAGCAAATACTGCTAGGGCGAACAGATGCATGCTACATCCAATATTGGTTGGGTTTAGAGGTTCAAAAAGGATGTTTGTCTGATTTGAGCGATAGCCATTCTTGCTCTGACAGTAGCCTTGTGAACAATGACGAGTGCTCTTTTTGTTTTGAATTCGATTGTAACCGGGGACCATCTATTTGTTACCAGTGTAACTCGGAACACGACATGGATTGCTCTGAAGTCGTCGGCCGACAGTATCTGACGGAGTGCGAAGGAGAATGTGTGTCGTTTATCAACAAGGATGGATACACCGTACGAGGATGTATCGAATCTTTCTCAAGCAACGAAATTGAATGTGATGATTCTGAACAGTGTGAAATTTGCAAGCATAAAGAATGCAATTCAGCAGTACTTCCTGTTGATCGTTTGAAATGCTATCAATGCGAGGGTTCCCAGCTAGATTGCTTGAATCCTTTGAATTCACATAGCTATGCTTGCCGAAGGTACAGTGAGAGCGATAGATGTTTCACGTATTTTGAAAACACTACATGGGTTACCAGAGGTTGTCTGTCGGACAAGGATGACAATACTTGCACAAATGAATGCATTCCATGTGGGTCAACAGGCTGCAATAAACAAGAGGCTCTTCAACCGAACGCTCTTTCTTGTATCACCTGTCAAGGCACCGAATGCGATGGAGAGAGTGAGGGTACAGTTTGTACCGAAAAGATTCTACTAGGTCGTCAAGATTACTGTTATTCGTATGAGGATGGGCCAAAGCTACAAAAGGGATGCCTCAGTGATTTGAAGGCGGATGATGAAGTCACTTTCAATTGTCACGATAACGAATCTGGCAAGTGTGCGCTCTGCGGTAATGATAACTGCAATGGTGACTTTTATTATTGTGTTGCTTGTAACTCTGCTGAAAACCCCGAATGTGGCGGTTCAATGAATGTCGTTCCACCGGATATGATAGAGGATTGCCCCGAAAGGCAATGCGTGTCATACATTGATGGTAAGATCTGTTAAAGTAAGGGGGATAAGGTGTGGTTAATTTATGATTATCGGTGCTTACTGTATTATAACCACAGACTAACAGACATAACACTATGAAGGAATTCCCTAAAAAACATCGATCCGACAATTTTCCCAGAACACTAGCTCCACCTTTTATTCACGGTTCCAAACACTCATTTGCTGGTGGATTACCCCCAAAGGGTTGGGAACAATTTTTCACTAGTGGTCTACTCCCCATATGCTTGTTCATATGTCAGTGGCGCCATAATTGCAAATGTGGCCACAGTCCCAACTACAAATATATTTAAAATGATCGTTAAAGCGGGCGAAGCATTGTTTTCGAGTGTTACGTCTGTGTTATAACTCTAAGCATTATTTAGCGTGTAAGCTTTGTTTACACGAATTTCGTGCCAACATCACGACGAATGACGTTTCCGCGCGAAATTTGGTCATTAAATTAATGAAGACCTACCTCCTAATTGACTCATCGACCCCCAATGTCTCCTATAAACAGATCGTCACCTCTCCCTCTCACCGATCGGGCCAAATCTCTCTCGTTATCTATTTTTAGATCCAGTGGACTGCGCCAGGGCAGACATCAACATGCCCCTCCATAGCTCTTTCACTGCCAACTGTTTGGTGGCGACAGAGTTAGGAAAGGGGGCAAACAGTGATAATAATTATCTCAAGCCTTGAGCGCAGTCCACTGGACCTAAAAATAGATAACGAGAAAGATTTGGCCCGATCGGTGAGAGGGAGAGGTGATGATCTGCTTATAGGTCGATGGGTCAATTAAGAAGTATTGGAGGCTGCGGCGGTGATCAAAAAAACTGGTGGGAACATGTGATGGCATCATCACAGTTCCTCGATGGCGGAGTGGTTAACGCACCCAACTAGAGACTGGGAGATCG
The DNA here is from genome assembly GCF_030247195.1 of Topomyia yanbarensis. Classification (NCBI taxonomy): domain Eukaryota; kingdom Metazoa; phylum Arthropoda; class Insecta; order Diptera; family Culicidae; genus Topomyia; species Topomyia yanbarensis. Next base: position 85,348,028 of record NC_080671.1, read on the forward strand.
CAGGTTCGATTCCTGCTTGAGGACATATCTTTTCTCAGTGTTTACAATAAAGGTGAATTTTCACCGTTACTTTATTCTCACCGTTCCGGTCATTCTTTCTCTGTCTGTTTTCCAGTGGACACGTTCATAAAAATCAAACTTGTGCTGGACGGTGAAGAACAGTAACCTCGGAAGCTACCGGAAGTCCGCTTTGACGTAAGTCTCATCATCCATGACGGGACAATGAAGCTTCGTCAGCATCTGGGTGTACACTGTACAGTTTCCGGGCCCATGACTTCCCACCGAATTTTGCCGTTCGTTACGATTTAGAGCCTTCTGCACTTTGCACGTATGCAGTCCCTCTCAGTCCGTGACTCTCTAAACGAAAAATTTGGACAGATTAAACTTGTTGGCCACATCCCTGACCGAAGCATTGGGATTCCGCACTGCACTGCATACTTATGATCCTGATCACTAATAGAAAATCCATTCTGACCGCATTCCTCCTTCCATTCAATGCTCAGAGTTTGGTGGTAACATTTAATCACATGACGCACCGTTGACTGCACGATTCCGAGTTGTTTTTCGAAGTCCCGATGAGAGAGTTGAGGATTTTACAGGTGCCTGGGCAAAATCAATTCGCGATGTTGCTTTTTGGGTGACGCCATTTTTTCGAAATTTCCAAAAACTGGCAGCTATAAAAATACAGTGTAAACAATACACTCTAAACTACTTCTACCCAAATTTTCAAGAGAAAATACCCAATGGGTTATTTTCTACAGTGTTTTTTCCGTGATGCAATTTGATGTGGGACAATCTTTATCCATCCGGAGGTCGTGCAAATGGCTTACTGAACGAGTACCGGCTGGTGCTCTAAGACAATTTCGTTAGATTTTCAGATCGGCGTGCACTCAGTACACTACCGCGGGTGACGGAAGTTTAAGAGCGATTTTCTCGAAACTAACTCAAAAACTAATCCACGAATTGACTTGATTTTTATATGAGAATGCACAATATGTGTAGCCTGTCGATGATCACAGAAAACTGAATAAGAAAATTTCTCCCTATTATTTTGAAGAAAAATGAGATAATTTTACAGTAAAATATGAGATTTTTTGGTTTTCATGAAGCCATTTTCCGAAACTCGAACTTTTTTCTATTTTTTTTTGGTTCATCGAGTAACTACAAGTCTAAGCTTATTAAATTTCATATGTCAGACAAGTTTATCAAGAGTAATCGTGTTCGCCGCGGCGCTCCTCGACGTGGAAATGGTTGGACGTCTACTCTTGGAACGATCGGATTTTTTTCGTGCACAATGAATGTATAAATAAATCTTAACATTACACAAAAGAGCAATTGTTACCTTACCTTCAACATAGTAAAACAAAATAACTTTCGGTTTGAGCACTTTACACCAGACGTCCTCCTTAATGTCATAGAAACATAAATGGGACAGAACAGCACAGATCTTGGAGCGAGCTAAATTCATTAGCAGGGAGAAGACAGGGGGCAGGCATGGCGTAGTTGATAAATCGATTGCCTTGTACACAGTTTACATGGGTTCGATTCCCAACCCCGCACGTAGGGCTAGTTTTTTCTGCTGATTTTTTTACCCGGAAAAAGAATAACCCTAAAGTTCAAACTTATATAATTGAAATGAAAAAAATATCGAGAAGACAACTCTATATCATACCACAGACTAACAGACATAACACTTAAAAACAAAGCTTCACCCACTTTAACAGTCATTTTAAATATATTTGTAATTGGGACTGTGGCCACATTTGAAATTATGGCGCCACTGACATATGAACAAGTATATGGGGGATAGACCACTAGTGAAAAATTGCTCCCAAACCTGAGGGGTAACACACCAGTAAATGAGTGTTTGGGACCGTGAATAAAAGGTGGAGCTAGTGTTCTGGGAAAATGGTCGGATCGATGTTTTTTGAGGGAATTCCGTCATAGTGTTATGTCTGTTAGTCTGTGATCATACCGTACGAATTGAAGTGTCGTCGGTGTCGAGAGCAGCTCCGTAATAACACAAAGTGGCTGGTATCCAACGTAAGTCGACCCAGTCCTGGGCTTGGAAAAATTAAAAACTCCTCGTTTGATATAGAATTACTAAGATTAGAGGCGGTTTTCTTAGCTTTTCTATATGAGCTTCCTCAAGCTATTATATTTGGTGGCCCCCAAAGAGAAAAATATGATTTTAAAGAAATAGCGTACTATTATCGAACTTCGTTTACGACCGTTCCGGCATTGCCGTGGCGAAAATTACGGTGGAATCGATGCAACCGAAGTTCCGTGACGTGATGTCTACGTGGTAGAATCGCGGGATGACGCACATTGTAGGCGATGTGGTCAACTGCCGCGTTTCGACCCCATTCACGTAGTAAACCCTTCTTGTCCAGCTTCTGCATCATTTGGTAGACGGAACTAGTTTTCACGATGACTTCCTGACCGGTCTCATTCAGCGCTCTGTTTAACAGTGCTGCAATTTCGTTCGGGTAGTGTTTATGTTGCACCAACTTGAAGAGGGTTTCTTCAGCATCCTTCAATTCCGACTGTTGCTGCTGCCCACTATATCGTGGTTGTTTCTTCGATCCGTTGTGTAGAAAACGGATAAGGTATGCGGTCGCATGATCCTACGTTGAACCGTGATGTAGGATCGATGCACGCATTTCTTCCATGGTTACCGCCACTGGTTCTTTGTGACAGGTCCAATCTACTTCCGAGAGACTCATGAAGTGCGATGCTTGGGACCACTTGTCCTGGTTGAAGTACGATCCACTGCCCCATTACGTTGTTTCGTCCGTCGGTTTGGATTTGGAAGGCACCCACTGACATTCGGTTACCGAAAGCTCAAGTATTTCGCCCACTTTACAGGACACGAACTGTCGATAGTTTCGAGGGTCGGCAATAATCCAGGATTTTTACCGTACCGTACCACTACACACGGCTGCAGTTCCAGCCAGAGAATAGACCACGGTTTTTGAGCAGCGACCTTTGATTTTGCCACTATAACGCTGCACTGGGATTTTCCGTGTGCGTTGAAGTATAGATAAATAAATCGCGCAAGAATATGCTACTTCGCTTGCGTCAACAAACTCATGCATTTCAACCACGTGGTAGGTTCTTCTCGTGGCGTGGGGGAAGTAACATCTGGCAATTCGGATCTCCGCTATAGGGTTGATCATCTTAATCCATCTCTGCCACTTCGCATAGATTAGATCGCGAACTTGTTCGTTTCCAACGGTGCCTTTCCGGCAAAAGTCCTCGATCACGACTGGGTTTTGTGGATCATTTCCTGAATATCCGAGCTCACCGCCACCCCATACTATCGAAGGCGGAATAGTACGGCTGGAAGTAAAGAGAGTTGATCCGGACCTTTGAGAAGAGCGCTGTTGATTGAGACTCCATCGATTTTGGCTTCTGCATCCAAAATCACGCAAACCGTTGCTGGTTTCGTAGAGTTTATTACCGCTCCCACCGGGAGATACCATACCCTTCTTGGATCTGCTGCATCGATCTCCGCTTTCGTAGCCCTGTGCACGAGACCATCTGCTTCGTATTCGCACATCTGTCGATCCGGATCGCGATCCATTCTGCGTTCGGGACATTCTAGACGACGTATCGCCATCGTGTAGCTGTGCAGGAATTCTACATTATCTTCTTTCCACAACAAACCCGTTTTTCTACTCGTCGGTTTGTAGTTTCCGAGATGCTTAGCGCTCGTTGGTCTTCCCTAATCATTGGAATGATTGTCGGATGCACATCTACTTCTTCGATGGCGAGAAACTACTCCACCGTATGCAGCCATCGCTACGACTGACAACATGCAGCCATCGCTACTACTGTACCTGTACGCTGAATTAAACCCACACATATTGTTTATATTTAGGATTTTCCTAGTAAGACGAAACGTGTTTTGCACACAAGTGGTCGTTCAAAATTACAGCCAGTGGAATAACACACAAGTACTTAGTGGAAAGTCTCCTGCCTAAACAGTTGTAGTCTTTTATCCAGCGGATTTGGTTTGGAAATTATCTAGAGGAAATCTCACTCTAGAATAATGCCATACAAAAGCACGCAGAAAAATAATTTTTAATGTCAAATAATATGAGGGTTGAAATAATAAATTTACCAAGTTGTTCTGTGTTCAATAAAAAATACATGTTTATATAAATAAAACAATTGTTGAAATAATTCTGAAGAATTTATTGGATCAAACATGGAAAATAGTTGGACCAACAAATTTTTTTATTGATTTTATCATAACAACAATCGAAACAACAAACAACTTTGTTGAATCAATGAGGTTATTTTGTTGAATAAAACTAATAAAATATTTGGATCAATGCATGTCAAATGTTCAATACAAAAAACATTTTTGTTAAATCAAATAATATCTTTTATTGTTTTAAACACAACAAATATTTGAATCAATGCATAGCAAATATTGAAGCAAAACCAATTTTATTGTATATAAAATATGCCTATTCTTTAATAGGAACCAAAGGCCAACTGTCATGGTGACAAATTTAGAACAAACCATTACTCGCTGACAACAGATAACATCAGTACAAATGAACCTCACAAAGTAAATACTTGCCATTGACTTATTGGCCTTTCTCTAAAAACAGGCTACAAACGCATTAATTATACGCAGTCAAATCATTCTGGAACCGCTTCGGAATCCTGAATGGATGCAGTATGGCCCAGTCAAACCCATTCCGGGATCGGTTAGCAATTCTGAATGGATTCATTATGAGTTCCAGCTCAAAGGCAACAACCGATTCCGACTCAACCGTTTGTTGCATTTGAGCGAGAATCCATAAGGGATTCCAAACCTGTTCCGGAGTAGGTTTGCTTGGAATAACATGAAATTTTATTACATGCAGCGCATACGATTCCAATCACCGTCCCTTTATATAGTACCTTTGGCCGTGCGCGTGGTTTATTCCAGATATGCGCTATAGTGCTTCAGAGTCTCGGCTTTTCCAAAAACATTGCAAAAGGCGCACGAATACGCTGTGTCTTCCTGTTGGACCAGAGATGGTGAAGTACAGGAAACTTCCCTCTCGAACGGGTATTATTTATCTCTGGTGCGCTGACGTGTTTTCAGTTCTGCGATTGTCGTTTTAAGCCACAAAGGGTGTTTTGGTTGAGTCCTGGAATAGAGGAAGGCACCATAAAACGCACCGTGTGCATTCGACTTAATTTATTCACTAACCTTTGTGCGACATCATGATTATTTTCAAGCTGCACTTGCGCCCTTCGAGTCCGGAAAATCTGAGCACTATACGAATTCACCGAAAACTGAATTCCCTGATTTAAAAATAGCGAATTTTTCCAGCATTGACGCACGTGGAAAAAGTTTTCTTCTTCGTAGCAACTTTTATTTTTTATTTGTTTCAATTCAACAAGGACTGTTGATGTAATGCATTCAGTCCTTCTGAATCAATTAGCTGCATGGTTTTGTTAGAATCACTGATTTGTTTGGAACAAACAATAGTTTTGTCGATCTTCGAAAAGCACAGATAACAAAACTTGTAAGATTGATTCAAAAGATATTTTGGTTGATCTAACCAAAAAAATAAGATTGCTTTAATAAATTCCTTGGTTCACAATAAAGAATTTTTATCGATTAAAAATGAAGAAATAATTTATAGAATCAAACATGCACAATTCTTTTGCGTGAGCAAGTTCTTTCAAACCTGAAAAGAATAGTTGTCCTCAAAATTGCCCAAAATCGCTTTCGAAAGAAAGTAGGGAAACTCCTTTTATTACCGAAGCTTTTGGACACATGAAAAATTCCTTTCCAAAAAGAGTATGGTAACTAAAACTAAATTCACTTACTTGCCTCACTACTTAAATAATATTGCTCTAGCGACTTATGTAGTTCTGCTTTAATCTCATTTGGCGATTCTACGTTGAAACCGCTCGCAGATAGCGCTGGAAGGAAAGTGTTGCTGATTTTATTCTGTTCTGTCATAGTGCATATATTTTATGTAAACATTGGTAAAAAATGACTTTTAAACACCAAATTACCGATCAATTTGTTGATAATTGTTTATGAAAATGAAGGAAAACCATCATTTTATAAGATGATGAGTAAACATCTTGCGAAAAGAGTGTAAAACATAGTGGTTTCTAACATTATTCGCAGAGCTATATGCGCGCTGTTTTGAAATGTAATTTGTTGAGCACCGTAGCCGCCGCAACAGCATTTCCCGTTCGTCCTAAGTTAAGCTAAACCTTCATGAGATGGTGTAAATTCATGAAACTCTCCAGATCAGGCGAGGAAAGAATATATCCGGCTAATAGGAAAGTGTCAGCTTTGTATCATGCACAGCAGACCCTTCTCTCCGATAGTCTTCACTGAATCTCCTACGTAGTTCAAAATATGAAGGAGTTCGACATTGGTACTGATTGGGTCTCCGTTTCGAGTTGGAACTTTATTTATGGAACGATTTATTATAACCACAATAATACCCCAATTACATTTCGAAGAAATATATGAGTGAAATAGTTGCAAATGGCTGTAATTTCAGAATAATTGCAAATAAAACTAAATTTCTTACTCGTTTCATTCATATTTTGGCAGTGGTAAGCTTTTTCCGAGAAGATAATGAAGATTTTGTTGTAAGCTACGACTCACTTACGGGTGAAAAAAAGCAAACTGTATCACTTTGCCAGTTCATGAGCTGAATCATAGGTGTCGCATGACTAATTTTGGCTTTGCCGCAAATCGCCATTCACTTGTGCCGATGAAAATCTAAACCCCGTGTTACTCTTGTTATTTGACAGTGCTCGCTACACTGAATGATACACATTTCTTAAACACTGAGAAATTTTCAATCATATATTCCAACAAAAAATAATTTGAAATGCGTAATGTCACGTCTGGTTTCAAACCTGGAGTTTCAATCAGCAACGTTATTAGATACGCTGAGCTAAGGAAATCATTTTGAAAATTTAGATGGCATTGATCTAATAGTTGTTTCTTAGATTTCTTGTTATTGTAATCATTTTAATCCAATATTTCAAATTATTCTTTCTCCGCGCAGAGAACTATCTAACCACCAAAGGTTGCGCTACTCGAACCAACACCTGCGAGGACTTGCAAACTGTAGACTGTATGCAGTGTTCGGGATCCATGTGCAATAATGTTGCATTCCCAGAGGATCGTATCATGTGTTATCAATGCGACGATTGCGACATGTTGCCATCCACTCAGCAAGCAACTGCTTGTGAAAAGTACAACCCCGAAGAATTTTGCTTCACATACGTTATTGGTAGGATACCTGGTTAGCAACGATTTCACCGATACTCAATCTATTTTATTTTCCGCAGACAACATCATACACCGCGGTTGTCTGTCCCAAACGAGTCTTTCGTGTGACCCTTCGTCCAGTACCTGTTTGAGTTGTACAAATACCGGTTGTAATGGACAACCGAAAGAATTCGATAGCACTTTGTCATGCGTTCAGTGTCATGGATTCTCGAACTGCACGTATACTACGGAATCCACCCCTTGTGAAGGAACTGTTGTGCTAGGAAATGAAGATATGTGCTACAGTGCTTGGCATAACGGTGAACTTCTGCAGAAAGGATGCTTACGAAAAGCAGCATCGGCGTGCGATCATCCCGCAACATGCGAATTCTGCTCTTGTGACGGATGTAATCTAGTAACGAGCGATTCACCGGACATCCCGTGCTTAGTATGCGAAGGAGATGGCTGTGGAGATAAACTAGAGCTTAGCTCAGATCAAATTTGTAATGACAAAGCGTGCGTATCATTCATGTCACAAGCGGGAGTAGTATCAAGAGGTTGCTTGTTCCACTTCGAAGAAAAGTGTGCATCCTACGGTAACAAGCATGAAGTATGTACAGAAACACGGTGCAACAGCGAACTGTATCCGTCCGATCGAATCAAGTGCCACCGTTGTACAAACTGCCCCGATGTATTCGGCGAACCAGAAATCTGCACAAAGTACGTGGAGGACGACGGCTGCTTTACATTAATTTCGAATGATGGTGCAAGTATGAAACGTGGATGCTTGTCCGAGCTACAGTCAGAGTGTAATGAACCAAATTGCACACCTTGTTACATCGATGGATGTAACGACAAAACGACAGACGAAACCACAACATTCTCAACCACAGACAGTAGCTCGGACACAACTACAGAAAGCTCAAGCTCTACAGCTGAAACCACCACAATATCATCTACAGACAGTAGCTCCGAATCGACAAGTACAGATAGCTCAACCTCTGACGCCGAAACAACCACATTGTCATCCACAGACATCAGCTCGGACTCGACACCCGAAACCACGACATTATCACCCACAGACAGTAGCTCGGACGGAACAACTAGTGAAAGTATCACGGAAGTATCCACTACGCCTGGATCGCAGGCTTGTATTCGCTGTGAAGAAAGCATATCTGATCCAAGCTGTGCATGGGGTTTTAGGGTCGCAGCGGCTGAACAATGCTCTTCCGAAGGTGACATCGGCTGTTTCAGCTGTACCAACAATGATCTCACTATACGTGGATGTCGATCAGACTCGGTCCTAGGTTCGTGTAGCGATGGAACACTTGAAACCTGTTCCGGCAGTGGATGCAACAATCAGAATCGGAAAGAACAACATTGCGCTATCTGCGGGAAAGATTGTGATGGATCGAAGTCATATACAGTGCAAAAATGCTCTGGTATAATCGAGTACGCTAATCGAGGTTGTTATACATTGAGGAACGACAGGCTGACGGTGATTACTGAAAGGGGCTGCGTTTCTACGCTTACAGATGATACGCGGAAGGTGTGCGACAGTCCCGGCGACAAATGCGTGATTTGCTACGATGATGGTTGCAATGAAGGTGCGACCGTAAGAGTTTTGAAAAAATTGATTGTCGTGGCTATCGCATTTTTAGCGTTAAAGGTTAAATATATTTAACTTGTGCGTAGTTTACAATTATTTCGTAAATTTTCGGCGTCAACTTTAATAGAATTAGAACAGTCCTTTAGAATGTAAGCTGTACTGCACCTATACAGTCGTGATTCGCTGGTTGAGCCATAACCTCAATCCAACTAACGAATTTGATTCGCTTGACTGACAGATATCAAAAACTATTAAAGGGTAGTTTTAATACTGTTCTCTAACTTTGTCGGTTTGATTGTCAAAGTGAATTTGATATGATATTTTGATATTCAGGTGCTTTTTAGTTGGACAATGGTCCAACTAGCGGAGCCCCCACTATAAAGCGGTCCATTCAGCGAATCACAACTGTATAAATATTTTAAAATAGCAGGACTACTGGGAACCGCTATCTCTAGCGACATTCCAAAAATAATGTGCCATTTAGGAGTTTTCCGCTGAAATGGACGCCAATGATAAGTTTGCACCCAGAATATTTATGTCGTTTTTGTTTGAAGCGAAACTGAGTCCATTTCTAACCCCAACCATAGACTAACAGACATAACACTCGAAAATAGTGCCTCGCCCGCTTTAACGGTCATTTTAAATATATTTGTAGTGGTCGCTTTTGAAATTATGGCGCCACTGACATATGAAGCATATGGGGGATAGACCACTAGTGAAAAATTGTTCCCAAGCCTGAGGGGTAACCCATTAGCAAATAAGTGTTTGGGACCGTGAATAAAAGGTGGAGCTAGTGTTCTGGGAAAATTGCCGGATCGATATTTTTTAAGGTAATTCCCTCATAGTGTTATGTCTGTTAGTCTGTGCCCCAACTGCTGTCAAAATGTATGAACTGACAGCAGTTGGGTTAGAACCTGACTCAGTTTTGGGTTCAAGCGAAAACGCCATTAGTTTCATGCTTCATACACACACAAAAGGCGGCCCTTACACGTTCAATATTTTTGTCAATACACATTATTGATGATAATGCTTCAATAATAATTTATACATCCCTTGCAACCAGCCAGAATGGTTCTTTGTAGTGTCTCCTGAAATAAATCAGGGGCATTGCATAGGCCAAAGGGAAGCCTGACGCACCGAAACATACCGAATTCGGTAAAAAAGTTTGTGAGGTGTCGGGATTCTTGATGCAATTCTATATGAAAAAATGCATTCGAAAGGTCGATTGTAGAGAACCACTTTGCTCCATCAAGCTCAGCCACTATCTTCTCCAGTGTAGGTATCGGAAACGGTGTTCGTTGTATATAGCGATTTGGTCCACGCAAGTCGATGACTAGACGAATGTCATCTTTATCTTTCGGTACAACTAACATCGACGAACAGAACGAAGTATCCATTCCATCTACTACTCTTTCGATAATATCCGCCGATACAAGATTCTGCAACCTTTTTTCGACTAAAGGTTTAACAGCCAGCGGAATATTAGTGAACACGGTCCTGCATGGCGGTTTCGATGTATCATAATAGATTTTGACTGGTGGGACGTTGAATTTGGGAAATATTCCGTTGAAAGCAACCGTTGCAATTTCACTTGCGTACAATTCATCGAAAGCGTGTTCCGCTAGAGGTTGAAGGGGAACTTGAAGTCCCAACATCAGTATACTATATCGTGAAGCCGTTGGCCTCCCTAGTAAAGCACGAGCTTCCTTGACTACATAAAACTTCTCGACATAGGTTGGTCTGTCCCTGGATATATAGAGGGGAGCATGGAAAGTTGCCAAAACATTTATGTGTCCTTCTGTTGCATATGCCTTTAGAGATTTATCCGACTTGAATCGAATGTTTAATAATCCTCTTTTGTAATTCATGTCCGCAGTTAGATCCTTGAACATAGCTTCCGTACAAGTATTCACTTGTGCTCCGGAATCAATCATGAAAATACATTGCATGCCAGATACAGTTGCAGTGATGATAGCGTCATCTCCCTTAATGACCTGGTCATTGTTGTTAGGGCCTGTGATCTGGGCAATGTTCCAGATTGAAATCTCTCCAACTGTCTTAGGTAAGGCATTGAAACCGTCACTGGTTTTGCAAGTAGCATTTGTTAATGTCGCCAAATTTCGGTCGGATTTCGGACGCATCTGCAGAAAAACGTAAAACACAATCAGTTATTTTCTATATTTTTTACATTTCTTACAAAAGAAATGTATAGGATTCGCTCAAACTTTGACAACTTTTTCCGAGGTCCGGAGGGCCAAGTCTCATATACCAATCGACTCAGCTCGACAAATTGAGACAATGTCTGTATGTGTGTGTGTGTGTATGTGTGTATGTACAAAATGTCATGCAATTATCTCAGCAATGGCTGAACCGATCTTAATGAAATTAGTTTCAAATGAAAGGCCTAACGTTGCCATTTGACACTATTATTTTTGATTTTCGATATGTTGTTTACTTTCTGAGATATGGGCGATTTTGTCAAAACACAGCAGGTTTTTTGCAAATAACTTTCGAACAATACAATATTGTCCCACAAACTGCACATAAATAGAAAGCTTGTAAAAATACCTTTCTAACAAGCTATAGATTGTCTAAATCCGTGCACGAGCGGCGGAGATATTAGACATTTTGTATTTTTAGTCCTCGCTTACCAATTTCCACCAATTAAAAATGAGATTGTTTCATACAGAGTATTGCTTCACTGGTGTTTTAGGGGCAAAACCAAACCGATTTTGAATATCGTGGTATGGAAACACATCTACGTGATTCAAGGAATTCGATGATGAGAACATTTTGTGAATTACCTTTATAATAAATGAACTATTTCTCAAAAATCAATATATAAGTTCACTTCAAAGACAAAACAATGTGTTGATAAAGAAACAGTGAGTTCTAGTATTTATTCCTTGGATTAGGCATTGCGTTCAATCATGAGGTAAATGTTGGATGGTATATCAATACACAGATCAACAAGTAATTCACCTAGTAGTGAGATAAAAGATTTCTAATATAATTATACTTGTGGCGTCACCGAAAGCAACTGTATGTTTGAAGCCCAAAAATCTAGCGAAAATTTAGCTCTTTTGCAAGATTTAGGTTATACTGGTTATGGAGCAAAAATTACTACTTACATTATTTATAATAAGAATGAAAGAATCAATATATCATAATAATATACCTATAAAAATAATGTCACTGCATTAACCATCATTTGCCATTCCTCACCCCCCCCCCCCCCCCCCATCTCTCTCACTCTCTCTCTCTCTCTCTCTCTCTCTCTCTCTCTCTCTCTCTCTCTCTCTCTCTCTCGCTTTCTCTCTCTGTCTGTCTTCTATCGCATCTATCTAGCTATTTCTGTATGCATTTCTAAGTTGTGTGATAAGATCTTCTGCCAATCTGAAATATTTATTAATTGTAATTGCGAAGGTTTGAGAAAACAAAACTATTTTTTGTCTGCTGCTACATCAACTCAACTTTAATTCAATTGTATTCAAAGCCTGTATCTACACTATAATTAAGGAAATTCACGGCTATATCAAAAAAATATTTGGCTTAACTGGGTAATATGAAAGTTTGGCGATGGAAATTTTCAAAAGAGACATTCCACGTGCGATATTTAAACTATTCGTATCTCTATTTTGAATGAAATATATGCTCAAAGACTGAAAGCTGAAGCCAGGATTTTGAAGACAAAATACATGAGAGGAAGAGGTTCTAGAGACGACAATGTGAACCTCCCACCCGAGTTCGGATTGACGGTGACGAAATCGAGATGGTCGACGAATTCATGTATTTGGGCTCACTGGTAACCGACGACAATGCTAACAGCAGAGAAATTCAGAGACGGATCATAGCGGGAAATCGTGCCTACTTTGGACTCCAGAGGACGCTTCGGTCGAACAAAATTCGCCGCCGCACGAAGTTGATTATCTTCAAGACGCTGATTAGATCGGTGGTCCTCTACGGCCACGAGACCTGGACTATCCTCGTGGAGGACCAACGCACCCTTGGAGTTTTCGAACGAAAAGTGTTGCGTACCATCTATGGTGGCGTGCAGATGGAAGACGGAACGTGGCGCAGGCGAATGAACCATGAGTTGTATCAGCTGCACATTCGTTGTATTGGTACGAACTTTCATGAAAAATAACGGATCAAAGACCAAAAATATCCACAAATTAGATCCAGGAAAAGAAGTCCCCAAAGTACCCACTCTCGATGGGGGATGCAACTACAATGTGTCTTCTAACTTATCGTCGTCCATATTTGGATATACTGAGTAGTTTGAACCATTTCTTTTTCACTATATTGGTCTGTATAGGACTTATTTATCCATATTTCCTGCACGAGAATTCCGAACGAAACTATACAAACGCGGCTTTTATGCAATCGACATAGCCTAGACATTTCACACTATTTACTTCAATGCAAATAAAAACTTTGAAATATCTTCCTGTCTCATTCACGAATCGCATTCTCCCTCTGTCGTTCTCTGTTCAAGGGGCTTGAAAGCACATGTGACCTTGTCTCACTTTACTATATTCAATTGCGCGTTAAAATACTGGACCAGTAAATTCTGTTCTGCACATAAATCTTTTTTCGGGAATATGTGACCAAAAAGTAAACTTTGAATTCGTCAAGTAAAGAAGCATGAAAACAAAAAGAATAAAACCAAAAAAAGATGGAAGCCCTAGAAAGTCCATTGCATATTTATTAGCCTTTTCTCAGAAGATGGGATTTTCAAAAACATTTCAAAACTCTCTGATGCAATGGTTTTCAAATTCGTACAATCCGGTTTATTCATTTTCTTTATTCAAAAATGTGTTTGGCTTCAAATATATGACCATTTCATTTTAATTAATTATTTCATTCCGCATCTTTTTATTCGTTTTGTTCATCTGCGTTCATTTTACTTATTTTATTCGTTTCATTCTTTGGATTCACTCTGATCAGTTTATTCTTTTTGTGCATTTTACTCATATCATTCATTGTTTTCATTGTATGCATTTTATTAATTTTTTCCAGTTTATTCATTTTGTTCAGTTTCTTCATTTTAATAATCTGACTACTTTTTCAGTTTTAATCATTTCATCCAAATAATTTATTTGATTCAATTTATTTCTTTATATTAATTTATAACATTTTCTGTTGTTCAATTTTTCATTTTAATCAATGCATTTAATTCTGCTCATTTTCTTCTTTTTATTCATTTTATCACTTCAGCTCATTTTGTTTATTTGATTCGTTTGTTTTATTTATGCATTTCATTTATTTTTTACTTCATTCATTTTGTTCATCCATTCTTTTTATTCATTTGATCCATCTCATTAATTTGAATTATTGTATTCACTGGATGAATTAAATCAACTTGATTCATTTGATTCATTTAATTAATTTGATTCATGTGATTCATGTGGCTCATTTGATTCATACGATTCATTTGATTTATTTGATTCATTTGATTCATTTGATTCATTTGATTCATTTGATTCATTTGATTAATTTGATTCATTTGATACATTTGATTCATTTGATTCATTTGATTCATTTGATTCATTTGATTCATTTGATTCATTTGAATCATTTGAATCATTAGAATCATTTGAATCATTTGAATCATTTGATTCATTTGCTTCATTTGCTTCATTTGATTTATTTGATTTATTTGATTTATTTGATTTATTTAATTCATTTGATTCATTTGATTCATTTGATTCATTTGATTCATTTAATTCATTTGATTCATTTGATTCATTTGATTCATTTGATTTATCTGATTCGTTTTATTCGTATCTTTAATTTTATGCATTTCATGTTCAGTCATTCGTTTTATTTCATTCAATTTGTTAGTATGAGTCAATTTATTCTATTAATCTTATAACTATTTCTAAATATAATCTTAATTTTTATGTAATAACCTAATCTAATTTGATTCGTGTATTTGGATCAAAATTATAATGATTTCCATTAATTTTTCTACTCTTTTATAAATTTAAAAACCTATTGTTTCATTTTTTGCTTTACTTTTTTATTTCGGTCGTTTTGTTGATTTCTATAATTTATTTAGTTTATTCGAGATTTTATTCGTGCAAAACTAGAAACTGTTTTCATCCCACCTCTAATTGGGTGCCTACTTCTCGTGAGCTCTGCAAACTAATCCAATGGTGAAATGTGTAAGAAATGTCTCATCTCACTGCTAGGTGGATTAAATAGGTTTTTTACTTACCAATCAATTTAGAAATCGTACATAGAGTTGATTTTTTTAATACTTTTTTTAGGAACTGTTGGTCTATTATATAGTAATGAAGGAGTAAAAAAATGTTTATTCAGTGGATTCACTTACTGGTTGAATAGATTACGTGTCGTCTTTCACTTCGTCTATTAGTGCTATCTTTCGAGGAATATTTTCCAATGGCTCTGCTGTTGGTCGCTTAATACCTGGACCATTACTACGTGAACGACACGCTCGTTGAATATGACCATCAATCCCACAATAGTTACACTTTTTCTCTCTGTGACTGCAGTCATGAGCTGCATGATATATGCTATTACAACGCCAGCATTTCTCATTTCGTGATGGGTACAAAGAAGGGCCACCACCAGTGTAGTACTGTCTACCCCTCGGAGCTCGAAATCCACCTCTAAGTGGCCTGTTACCGTAGTTTTGAAAATTGCGCTGTGGATTAAAGTTGAATGGGCGGTTCGTGGACTTTGAAAATGATGCACCAACGGATGCGACGACTGCGTGCCCTGGGTTTGCATACTTGTTTCGAACAAACTCTTCATTTAGCTTAATTGCTTAGATTTTGCGCACTTTGTCGACGAGGTCTGTAAAGCATTGTTTGCGGCTCAACATTTTCAGTGATGCTGTCCGTACTTCACGGTTTGTAGCATGTTCGGCAATTGTTGCGACAATTTGTTCAAATTCTTTTGACCCCTCGAACTCACACAGTCGAGCTACTGATCCGACCCGTGTTATATACGATAAATCGGCTTCATCATTTGGATCAACAATGCTAGTTTGCGATCAATCATGTAATAAAGTAAATAAAGTTACCTGGTGAATATGTCGGGGAGGTTAACGCTCCAGTTACCGTCACGCGACGTTTCGGACGTTTTTGACAATAGCAGCTAAACGCAGGTTTTTATGCAATAACCACCAGGATATGAGGAAAAGGGGTCTAAGCAAAGTGCACTCGCCTACATCGCTGCTGGATCAGACGGTCATCATTCAACTAGTGCCTCATGAATCTGATATCGCCATGTCGTCACGCAGCTTCCGACGTCACTACTTTCCGTACAAAACTTCTTTCCCGTTGACTCCCGGTCCCGACGTTAGTGTGCCTCGTCGGCTGGGTAAGCAGCACTTTCCTTTCGACCAGGTGAATCCGCTTCTTCTTCTGCGAACACAACCCCGAAACACTCAGCTAGTGGCTTTTCCCGGTCGCTCCACTTGCCTTCCTCAGATTTCACTCTTTGCACGGTTCCGTCTGTCCTTCAGAACGTAGCTCCTCGTCTCGGTCACGTACCCTGAACACGACCTCCTCACTCGCGCACCAAAGCGATAAAATGTCCCAAGCACTGTCTAAGGTGTTTCTTCTGATCGTGTACTGGCAGTCCCGCCCAGTTCATAGTCACGCAATCAGCAAAACGTTGCCCGCTGCCTTACCACCGTACAACGTAACCTGACGGCTACCAACATGACGAGCAATGGGTCCAAATATTTCCAGCATGAATCAACGAACGTTTCCCTTTCCGTGGCTGGTTTCAGCTGCGGACGTTTTTAAATCCTGCAACCTCATTTATCAATTTTCCCATGGAGATAGAATTTTCCCATGGAGAGCTTTTTGTGTAACAAACGAAAATAATTTCATCGTCCTTCTTGGTGTGGCTTTCGATTAGCGATAGGATTTCCATATTAACTGATTTTTTATGTTTTCGAAAATTACTGGTTTGATCGCTACTTTTAACAATTATTTGTTTTCAATATCATTGTTCACTGGTAAAGTCGCAGAATTGATAATTAGCAAGAGCACAGGTGATTCCAGTTAATAGAGGGATTCTTCTAATTCAATTCTTTTTGCCTTTCTCATATAAAGAAAGGCTATTCAATCACTGTAAAAATCGACTTTTTTCATTATGTATTCATTCTAATAAGAGCGGGTTCCTGATGTTTTGTCATTCGAATGGAACCTTACCGATACGGCTCATAAGCATGGTATAAACTAACATGTTGGCATTTCACCATCTGTTATACAATCCTCATTTGGACCTGCTTCCAGCAGGCATACTCGAACTTTCTGCTTCGCAGCTTACGTCAAATGAAAGATGGAACAATTGGGTCATTAAATGAAGAATAAAATTCTCCTTTTATTTCGTAAACCGGTAGAGCTCATCTTTCTAAATATAACAATATATATCTTCAAACCTAGGGACAGATCACTCTAGAAATGTATAACAAATTTGCATCAAATTAGAAAAAATGCATTTAATTTCCATTTTTGCATCAACTTTGCAATCCCTTGCAGAAAAGTTTGTTTAACAAACGTCCTAAGCTGATTCACTTTGTTCGACGTTTTGTTGAATGTAGGGCTAATTTTTTGTAGGGTTTTGATGTCTTACACGCAACGCAAAATATATTGCACGCAACGCAAAATATATTATGAATTTCTTTCTCGAAAGCACGTATTTGGTTTGGTTCAACAAATACTTTTAAATAGAACCATTGTTGAAACAAAATAAGATTTGTTAGATCTAACTGTTACAGTCGTGATTCGCTTGTTGGACATTTTTTAACTGAACCGCTTTTTAGTTGGACCTCCGCTAGTTGGACCATTGTCCAACTAAAAAGCATCTGAACGGCAAAATCTCATGTCAAATTAACTTTGACAATCAATCTGACAATATTTAGAGATGTGAATAGATGCATTTACACTGCCAATATCTCCTTTGGAGAATTTTTGACATTTGTCAGACGGTCCAAATAGCGAATCAAATTCGTTAGTTGGACAAGGCTTTGGCTCAACCAGCGAATCACGACTGTACCTTTGTTAGAATCCAACAGAATCTTTGCTTGATTTCAACTAAATTTGAGTTGTTCTCTCCGTTGGTTAATACTAAAGACTTTTTTGTATCTTCGAACCTGTTTGTTGGTTAAACCAAATACAAATTTGCATTTGGTTAAACTTATCATGATTTTGTTGTTTCAAACGAAATATTTGTTGAATCTATCGAAAAGTCAACAAATGAATTTGTTGATAATTTGAAGCAACAGTATTGATTGAATCTAACCTGAAGCTTGTGTGTCACTATATCAAACGGAAAAATTGTTAATCAAAACCGTTCAATCTTACTGATTTTTTTCTGCGAGTGGAAAAGAAACTTTCAATATTAAAATGTTGCTACCTTTCCACTTCTACTTGTTCTGCACAAATTTTCAATGCACGAACCACAGCACCAGTGGGCATCACTATATACTCCGGCGGATTTGTCATCCATTTTGTACTAAAAGGTCAACATCCCATCAAACGTCAAAGCCGGTTTGCGTTGTCAGCGGCGCAACAGCAAGCGACGAACGAACAAAAGCCGGCTAAATTTCATTTTCTCTCTCGTCCTTGCCGCGATCAGTTCGTTCGGGAGCGGTTTGCTCCGCCGTGTGTGACAGATTTTCAACTTTGATTTTGGTGTGCAGTTTGCTGACATTTTTGTTTTAAAACGGAACTCCAGCTTGGACACTTTGTTGCAGTGCGATGAATTATTTTGCTAGCTTTTTTATGGTGACACTTTTAATTTCCGTAATCAAGCTGGGGGAGACTGCGTTTCTGATGCGTCGAGCGAGTTTTCACATCCTCGTACAGTAGAAAGGAGTGGGCGTCATCGAAGGACGAAACGCGTTCCAGAGCAAAAAGAAGCTTTCGCGCAGGAGAAGGAATAATCCATCAGAAGGCGATAAAAAAAAAAGAAGTGAAATAGGCTGCGGCGGCTGGAGTTGTGTTCGTGCGAGAGTGGCACAATTTCTGGTCGAGTTCTGCGGAGCTGCTGATGTAGAGTGCGCAAGGGTGTGCGTGAATTCTGCCATTTGCCATCCATCAGCCACATTTTCTCCATTCTTTTGGCATGCACCGCACAAAGAAGTAACCGAAAAAACGAGACTTAATCCGTAGACCTGTTAAGTAGTTTTACCCAAAAAACGTTAAGTGCTCAAGTTTGACTGCTTCGCGAGTGAATTTGGCTTTGATAAGTGCCTGCCCATGGTGACGGATCGTCGTTGGACAAAGGGTATCAGCTGAGGGGTAAGTTTTGTTCTTTGGTTTTTTGTGGAATCGTTTTTCTATTGTGAATGGTGCAATAGTTCCGGTTACAGAGCTCTGCTAGTCCTGAGCAGTTGGACAGTGCTGGAACCAAAAAATGCAACTCATTTGTTTAATACAAAGTGCACCGGAGCTGCATTTTCACTTGCTTTTTGCAATCAGCGGTAGAGTTTACCAGTGTTGCTGGCTTCTCGGTGCACAATGCACAGAAAAATAATGTATAAATTAGATCAAATTAAAGAATGCACCATTGATATTGATACAGTTGAAATATCTTATATTGTTTAAATTCCAGAAAAAAATGTAAAAGAATTGAATTTTTCCCTTTCTCAATAGAAAGGTATTGCAATTTTTATTTTGGCAATTTTGCATCTTTAAGACAAAGAAAATTTAATTGAGACAGGATTTACTCGAATTTGGCTTGATCCGTCTGCTAGAGCTCATAAAATATTTTTATATAAGGCTGACAAAATCGGGTCGTCGAAAAGTTACAAATTCGATGGCTGAAAATATGCCGGGAGGGGGGTAATAAATTTGGATCTTCACTGTATTGTGTTACCGTCAGGGATGCCAGGTTCACAGATATATCTGTGTTACACAGATTTTCAAGGCACTGCACCCCGATTTTGAAAACTGCGCTGGTTTACGCAGTTTTATGAAATAATTCATAGATTTCTGCAGCTTATTTGTTTATTTGTTGTATCGCCCCAATGGTGTTACTTAAACTAATTACATAAAGGATGGCCACACTGTTCAAAATTCGCTGAAGTCCGGTATCAGTGCTCTGACGACCATAGTTGGTTCTCATGAATGGAAATCGCAGCAGAGTTAGAAAGGGAAATTCGCCCTGGCAGACGGTCCGGGACGAACAGGGCTCGAGAGCAGTCCCTCCGGATGCCTAGAGCGTTGAGCTGTATTAACTGACAATGGTTTCCATAACTCGGCAGCTGAAATCTGTTCCGCCGAAGAAGTTGTGATAGTGCGATGTGTATGAACCGGTATTGGACAGCATCGATTCTCTCAACCCCGTTCTTGTAGTACGGATTGCAAAAAACGAAATGATACACTAGTGCTGAGGTGAGATAACCAACGCACAAAAAAGCGATTTAGGACAGTATACGTCCCTAAACTTTTTGCGCTATTCGGAAGATGGACCCAAGGTGTCCCCTTACCCGCGATGTATGAAGTTTACTAGCTGGTCTGGTTTGAACGTTAGTACCGAATCCATAATGGCTCCAAGATCCTTGATGTGAGAGTGGTTTTTTTCCTTGCTTATTTGACACGGCCCATGCCGCATGGACCATGCGTTAGCATAACTGAGCCGTGGGTCTTTTATGATTTTTGCGATATGTAAAAATTAAAATTAGCTTCCATGTGTCCATCGGGTCTTGTTGACGCAGCTTGCTGCTGCGTGTTTAGGTCCTCATCTTTGGTGGTGAAACATAGGGTGCGCCATCAACCGCACCTTGGGGGTCATTCGGTCCGCCTTCTCTTGCATTTTCGTTCACGTCCATGTCGTCATCGGTACTGCATTCATGATGTTCACGGTCCGATGTTCGTGTTTGTTTCTTGTACTTACGGGTCGCTGTTGTAAATCCTTCGTCATCGGTGGTACTTGGTTCTTTATTGCTGGTGTTGGTTGTTGGTTTAGAGGTATTTGGAGTAATCGTTGTTACTACGCTGTTTGAAATGGCAGCTGGTGTTTGTAACTTCCTGGTCCGCAGTTGTTGGTTTAACAACCGGTTGTGGTTTAGCATACGATGATTGTATACCGGTTTTGGTCGTAGCAGGTGGAATTTCCTTAGCAGTCTCTGCGCAAGGTTTTCCGTGGTGTAGCGGCTTATCACAATACTGGCATGTAGGAATTTGCCCTGGGTACGTGATCAGTGTTCGTTGAGAATATTGAGCACCTCGAGGTGATGTGGATGTGAAAGTCAAGTAAGAGCGAATTTGTTTTGTCGGACACATTCTCACCACACGAACGCCGTTCCGGAGTCCTGGGAAGAAGTTCCTCCAAGTATCTTCCGTAACACTATTCACCTCTCTGTATTTTGACATGATATTTTTTTGATAACGGATAGTACGTGGTGCTAGGTCATGTATCTTTATTTCAATGCTGTCAACATCTACATACGTCGGGATACTGTATAAAATATCATTACATTTGACGACGTGTTTCACGTTGTTCTGGGAAGCGACTGATTCTGCTTGACTAATGTTTTTGAACATAATCAGTACCGCATGACGTAAATGATGGAATTGCATCGCCTTAACTTCTGCTAGATTGAGCTTCATGTTCACTTTCAACATTTGCTCCACTTCACGAATTGAAGGTCTCACCGGACATTTCGAGTAGTCAACAGCAACACAGTTTGCCCGCAACGGGACATACTATTGCTTTGTATTGTCACTCATTGTTCACGTTTCACACACTAGGTAGAAGGAATCAATTTTTGCCTTTGCAAATAGCCCAAGCGGCGCGCGAGTAAATTTGATTACTTGCCCTGCTATAGCGGCAGAGCGATTTCTAGTGTCTGGACTGAGCGAGACGAGAAACCGATCTGATGTGAAAGTGGTTTGAAATGCTCGAGTCGACCAAATGGTAATTAAACAGATTTGAATAGCGTTACCGCATGAACTTGTCGATTGAGCATTTACTAAAACTCCATTTCACTCGGCGTCGGGATACACCCGTGTCGAAATATTTTCATATCGTCAGCTAAAGAAAGGCGGTGTCCTTGTAATTTGAATTCGACGTAATTGAAGTCATTAAAGCTGATAAGGCGAGCTGGCTACCTTGCGGGATGCAGGATGTAGCACAGAGTGGTGCAAATGGACAGTCCTTAATTCTGATCTGGAGTTGCCTTTCATCGGTAGAAACGAAACCAGCACAGAAGTTGTCCACGAATACCAAGTTTGTCTAGCTTCCCTAAACGGTATCATGGTTGATTTTATCGAAGGTAGCCATAAGGTCAATGTAAATAGCCTCGGTTTGCAATCCGTCAACGATTTCATTGACTACATTTCTATTCATTCATTGAATTTTCTATTCGTTTTTTTATGGACTGGAAATGTTTTGGCTGCTTTTCAGCAGGAAGGGGATATTCCAGATAGCTCGAAAACTAACCGAAGTGGTTCAAGAAACCCCGTTGATGCACCTTTTGACGAAAATCGAGGGTACGTCTTCCGGGTCTGAGGAACTAGTTTTCAAATCGACATTTGCTGCAGGAATGGCAGCATTATCGACGTAAACTAGTAAAAAATTACAAGTTGATAAATTTCCTTAGTGTGGGTGGCTGAAACTCCATTGAATGATATACAAGATATAGATGGTAAACCGGATTCTTTTAGCTGCTCGTTCACATACTTTCAGCACGACTTGAGCCTAGATTTCAGATTACACTCGACGTGCTGTTGGTGTCCTACTCGTCTACGTTGCTGTTTGTATTCGTGGTTACATTGAAAATAGTGGTTTCCTAATGCAAGTGTCATATGCCTTCAAAATTGTTGAATTGCAGCTCGCCTGGTATTAATCGTCTAAATACGGTTGATTGTCGGGAAGCGTATTGTATTAGTTGATCGTTTTGACGCATGACGGTCGATCAGGTAAATCTAAAATCGTAGACGATACAACCTGTGATGTCGTCAAAATTCAATCCTAGGTTACTAGTGGGTACAAGATGTAGTTACGGATGATGAGGCAATTGCTGAACTAAAGGAGTCGTAGCAATACAGCAGTACGGAGCACTTACGAAGCAGAGGCCCAATGTACGCCCCTTATCTTTAAAGACATTGAAGAGTTGCGCTGCTGTATCCAGAATACAAGTAGCATTGTTGATAAGCGCAGATTCGTAGAAATCCACTGCTCGCCTAGCGTTATGTCAAGACAGGTAAGTTGAACTCGCCCAGTAAAACAATATCATAAGTCGTGGCAGTGTTCGAGGTGATGAAAGAAACGGAGAAAAGATGTATATCAATCAGGTTGGAATCACGAATTCTATCGGGTGGAAAGTACACTGCCGTTGTATGTATATTTGTCCCATGTATATAGGGAATCCCGTAGAACATGGGACAATTATTCATATAACGGCAGTAAACGACACACAGGAACAGATTGCGACCGGCAAATTTCACCGATAACCACACTTGCTCGGAACTCGCCTACCAGTCATCGTTGATTTGGTTGATCACTCGGGTTTTTATAGCATGGCGAACTGAGATAACACCACCTGATGTCTTACGGCAGTTCAGGGCGTTGCGGTAACATCGGTACACTTCAGATGTTGCAGTCTCGGTCAAGGCGACAACGTCGTATCAGCAGCCCGTGGTCGCTTAGGTTCATGAATTTCTGCCACCAACATTCTGGTAGCAAACATCGATGTTGTTGGTGAACGGATCAGGTTCAGCAGCGGGCGAAGCTATGCTTCCGTTACGAGCGCGTTGAAAGGTCCTTTCGTCAATCCCACGAACAGCAACGGCTGACGGTCGCTTGGTCGACTCGACTGTGATGGGGGATTTGAGGCATCCAGAGTCAACTGCGTTGCACCTCAAAATGCGACGATCGTCGTTGAAGAAAGAAAAGGTTTACGTTTGGTCACAGGGTGTCGGAGCAAAAGGTAAATTACTGGAAGCGAAGAATACATCAGCGCTTAAAGTGTTCGGATCAGATATATACTTCCTGTTTGTGGATCAGATATATACTTCCTGGCGTGGATTGGAAGACTTTTTCACCCATCCCACATGCAGGACCGGAACGACTGATGATCGTTGTGGCGGGGGATCGAGGGCCTTCATGAAACCAATTGCGGTGCGTCACAGTGTGACCACCCCGATGGTGTGGTGCGGACGGTTGGAACGAAACGGTTGTAGCTTACGGCGAGGATCAAACGATGAGCTAGAAGCGTAAAACGGTTCAGTCGTTGTGTCGTACAACCTGCAGAATGGTTGCCAAGAAGACGCCTCCACTGACGCACGCAGGACCAGGACGACGGGGCGGCAGAGGATCGAGGGCTTCCATAGTACGAACTGTGTTGCATCCCAGTGTGCGCGCAGCGGGGAAGCCCGTTTGACATAAAGTCATTTGGCATAAAGCCACTTGGCATAACCATAGCGAGAGTCAAGTGGTCGTTTGGCCTAAAGGTCATTTAGCATAATCGACTAAAACAACACTAAAGATAGATTGCCATTTGGCATAATACCCTTTTGGCATAATGACCATTTGGCATAAAGCCATTTTATATAATGAAAATAAACCTAATTATGTACTCAGGTGCAGTGATGCAAATTTTCGTTTTCAAATGCCAACTTTCATTTCAATCCCAACCATGATTCGAAATCAAAGCCTCCCTTAATCATTCACTTTCAAGTTGGTGGGATTTTCATGGCTAAACCGTACGTCTTCATTCCAAATTGATGCTTTTTCATTCACCAAGCATAGTTGTCATATGCTCTGTAGAGGCCAGATTTAGCATAGCATATACGACCGCACATATCATGGGTGGCTGATACAGTGAAATCTTTTTATGCTATAATATTCACTGCACACCTGACCATGTCCTTACGATCGCCAAAGGGAAGGAAATGTTAGCTGAATAACTACTTAAGAAGATGCGGGGAACCCTCGCAATCTCCATAGGCATTACGAATGTTAGATTTGGTTAGTAGGATAGAAAAATGGGATGTGGGTTTCGAGTGATTTATATAATAAGTAACATAATTGATAATAAACAAATAAATTGGATTGATTTCGCCAGATTTACTTGGCATGGCTGGAAAAGGTAATGGCTTCAAACACCACCGAAACTCCTTATAGTATTTTGCTGGAGGTGTGTTGACAAGTGTATGCCAAGTCGGGCGTGCAATTCTTTTTCGCAAATTCCTCTCAAATCAGCTGTCGCTGCTTCACGCCTATGCATATATTACCATGCTGCATCTCTTCCAAGTACAGCAGTTTCACTGGTCCTATTAGAAATGATGTGTTGCAAACGGGTATTTGACGATCCAAACACTTCATATCCAAATCCAATATCATCTGAATACTGCTTGCGAAAGATAATATTCCACAACCCGTAGTAAACCGATACCGATGATTGGAACAAACGTGTCCGCTAAGTGACTAGATTACGGGTTTTGGACATAAAACGTGCATACGCACTCGTACGTGCAAAATTACTCTGTATAGCCAAATTAGGTTAAATATTGACATGTTTTGCGTTTTCAAGCTTACATGAACAGTAAAAAGAATGTTCAGATAGGTTTTTTTGTGAAATACCTCATTAGAGAGATATTCACAGGGTCGATGAAATTGAAAATGAATGGAAATTGACTGAGGAACTCAGCTGTTTGAATGAATGATCCAAACGAACAATTGCGAATTGAACATAGTAGGACATGATTTGAGATTTGTTCCTCCTTCAAGTTTAAAACCATCTGTTGAAAATTTGCATCTCTGCTCAGGTGTATTTGATTTCCAGACCTGTACTACCCATAATCGCATATTTGTACCTTATTCTATGGGATTTCCTATCTTTATGGGACTGGTTTGCGATCAAGGGCCGTGTAGGTCAATAACCGAAATAATAGTCGATAGAATACCACCGACGAACCGACGTGCTACATGGAACAAAAAATGCGTCAGATATTGTCCTAATTGTTAAAATTTAAATACTTGTTGTTCCACTAGCGGCATCTGTATAATGGTTCGCGTGGTAGTCTTCGCCGATACCACAACAGTACGCAAAAACCAAGGCGTATCAACGTTGTGCCAGGTATGCTATAACAAACAAACTTTCTTTTAGTGTGTTGAAGATCGTTTTTCCAGCTTTCTATTGTCCAATGTACTGCCTAGAACATGGGACTGACATGCGAAAATGGTCAGTGTATGTACTATTTAACAAAACTGTCCGTTACAAGCAAAAAAACTAACAGAATACAATTTTTAATGAGTTTTGAATAGTATTATGATGCATATTACCACTACATACGCAGCTGAGGAAATTGTAATATCAATATACTCATCGCAAAATCTGTCCAGATTCAAACATGCCCAGTCAAAAAGGGCAAGTTGCTGACTAACGGAGGGCTATTTGCCAACTCGGATGCGCTAATTGTCCTTCAATTTGTCTGCAAATTGCTGGCAATTAGGGGGCTATTACAAATGCAACAAATTTGGGCGATTTGCCGCCGTCATTTTTTGCCGCTCTATCCGCCCTTAAATCGCCTCCAAATCGCCCAGGGAACGCGCCATTCAATCGCCCTTAATTTAATTATTTATGAAAATTACAAATACTTATTTTCGGATTCATTATCTACTCACATAAACTTATCAGTACACTAGGTAATCACCACCAAACTATAGAAAGAATCAATGGTGAAATTGGTGTTGCACACCAAAACTTACCACAATCTGACTTACGTTAAGACTTTAGGTCAGGGATTTTATTCCACTATACTTACGATTCCACAATTTCCAACATTCGTTGGCTAAATAAAGTGCACTAGGCAAACAAAATACAAGCGAGAATATGCCATTTGTTTTAAAAAAAATACGCTTAAGCCAAACATGAACCGCCATGTTTGAAAAACGCAAAAAAACAACCAAGTCCATTTCAACCGCCAGAAAATGTGTCTAAGTGCTGAAATTGCCTTTAACCTTTTATAAAGCCCAGATTTCGGGGCTATTAATGAATATTATATTAATAGAAACAGGATTTTTTTTACTAAGTTTAGATTATATTTACATTTATTTCGTAATAAAATAATGTTTTGAAAATATACTTGGTACCGCCTGTACCGCCGTTGGAAAACGTCAGTCTTCGTAATGTTTGATGTATTTCCAACGAGATTGGTGGAAATATAAAGACAAATCGAGCTGGATCGGAAATTCAGAAAGAAATTAAGGTGAGTTACTGGTTATTACCTGATTAACAGTAAATAAGCCCTGGATTCTGAGGATATGTTGAAAAATGAGACCACAGATTACAGACGGTCATTTATTCATTTAATTTTTTTGCAATCTTTACCATTCATAAACCAAATTTTCGGATTAAAAATAGTTGTTTTTACAAATTTGCATCACCAACTTATAGGGTCTAGAGTATTATTTCAAAACCGAGCTAATTTTATTATCCAAAAGCAAATCGCCGTATGTTTTTCAAAAAACTCTTCACCAATCTGACACTTTTCACTGTATCTCAATAAAAAGTTATAAGAAGAGTTGCCAGACTCCTTACAAGTAGATTTCATAAGATTGGAACACTTCTCACTTTATATTTCTGCGTTGAATGAAACGAAAAGGTGGCAATATAGTTGCCACTGCCTTATAAAGGGTTAAATCGCATTCGCAAATTGCATTTGTTCCTAGGGGCAATTACCACAGGCGAGTTGAGTCAAACGTCAAACTGTTTAAATCGCCTGATCATGTTCTTCCGCATTTTTTGACCGGGTGGCGGAGCGATCTGTCGTAGTTTGACAGTAGTTTGACGCTTCATTCCAAAATAATCGTTATTTTGTATGGGACACTTTTCGAATGTCTCTGTCATGTCGGTTCGTCGGTGGGAATTTTGCTGTTGGGCGTCATATTGGAATATACCATATAATAAAAAAATTGCGTGTGGAGGAGAAATATACAGCGGGACAGCTTAGCAGCTACCTATCTTGCAACACTAGTAAAACGCAAAGTTACTTGTCAGAAAATTGACGAGAGCATCAAAAAGATAGTGGACAGTAGGATTCATACAGTAATGTTCTGGAATGCCTAGAATCAATTGCGGCGAACTTGAGATCGAGAGATCAGTGATGATAATATTGATAAATTATTAAATTATCAAATATTAATTTGATCAACTATAAAAGATTTTTTGAAGGATAATTTTATTTACATGTTATTTCAGCGAATGAAAGCCTCTAAAAATTTGAACGAGCATTGTCATGCTTTCTGCGGAATGGCTCTTATGCCAAACTACCTTTATGCCAAAATACCATTATGCCAATTGACCTTTGTGCCAAATGACAACTATCCAATCAGTTCCCATACCAAACGGGCATTATGCCAAACGACGTTATGCCAAGTAACTTTATGCCAAACACGTGCAGCATTGACACTCCTTCACAATGGGAGCACGTCGTTTGGCATAACAGCAGGTGACACATGCTTTCGTTTGGCATAATGGTTGTTTGGCGTAATGGTCGTTTGGCATAATTTGAAATATACATTGAAATCTCTGTTATATGTGGCCACGCCACATCGCTTTAAGTATAGTGCTATCCGACATCGCTCTGGTCCGTCGAACTTTGATGGCCCCTATGTCTGAGTAACCCGGGCAAACCAGTGGATCATAGGTTTGCTTGTGAGGGTCGCCGCTTCCGACGGCCGGTCGGCTGCCACCTCGCCCGGCGGATCCTCAGCGGCTTTGCACCGCTTAGGATCCTTGGTTTCGGTTATACGACAAAGCTAAGGGCTATTCGGTGTATAGATTCAAAGAACTCATATTTGAAAGAAGGTATCAACACCTAAGCTTGAGTAAACCGGGCAAACACATGGATCACTAGTTTACTTGCGTGGGCTATTTGGTATACAAATTCATAGGATTGCTCATGTCTGAAAGAAATAATCAACCCTTATGTATTTGAAAAATAAAATATTTGCCAGAAACGTACGGGTTGATTCCTTCTTTCAGTCATTAAATTTGTATACCAAATAGCCCTCGCAAATAGACTGGTGATCTTCTCGTTTCCCGGTTTACCAAAACTTAGTAGTTGACTCCTTCTTTCAAACATGAACAGTTCTTTGAATCTTCATGCCAAATAAGTTCGCAAGCAAACTGTGTAGGGTGGTCATTTAGCATGACGGACATTTGGCATAGCGCGTTCCAAGTAGTAGTTAGTAGTAGTAGTTAATCTTTCCTGATACTTAGTAAATGCCAATTTTATGCCGCCCAAATTACGCTCGAGTTAGCGTAGTAGCGCGTTCTTATATCGGTTGTTTTGGTGGAGAAATTAAATAATACATAGTTGTCGTTTTATTACATTCACACATAATCTTCTTTTCACGATGTCTGTAAGGACGTGACCGGTGCCGTTATTGATATTTCAAAGCATATAAATTTCGAAACGTGCGCATTGAGGATGGCTCCAATCGCTAGTTGGCTGTGCAATTTTGCTTACTCAATCACGGAGTAGCAATTTCAAATCGTACGGTCGTCATACTCTAAAAAAAATAAAAAGAGCACTGAATTTTACTTTTTACCCCTCAAGCACAATTAAAACAAATTTTAAACGTTTCTACTGTTGCTTCAAATATTCACCTTTTTTCTTGTGTTTGTAAATCCAAAGCTATTCGCATGTCAATCTAGCTACACTGCCGATCAGAAGATTGCGTTCTCTGCTGTTGCTAAGCGAGGATCAACTCATGGGAAAATGCGAGACCTGTTTTTTCTGCTGCTTCCAGTTATACACCACCAACATATCTATACAACTGCATAAAAGGAACATGCAAAAAGGAATCAGAAATATCGAATTTTTCTTCCTCGAAGAGAGAGAGATAACACACGAGTAAAAAAAAGCTGCTGCACTACTGGTCGCATGGAAAAGTGCACCATGCTGCGCTGACTTATGTACGGCAGATTAAACAATGTAATACATAAGCTGGTCATATATCCTCCATCCTTCGCCCCGAAGAAAAGGCAAAGATAAGAGCGGGCGGGAAGAATTTTGCGTTAATCCGGTCTTTCGGTTTGAACGGCGGTAAGCGTTGGGGGAAGTTGGGTGGGTGGCCGGCCACGAGAACTAGTTTCTCCTTTTGTTCCTTTTTTTCCTACTCTTCCAGTGTACTTTGTGAAAATTATTCAAATCAGATGTTTGTACATCATTTGAATAAAACGAGTTTCGCTTTGAGACGGTATTCATTTCTGGTTTCGAATTATTCAACCGGAGGCATCCATGGGTTGTCTTTGTTGCCTGATTGCTCGATCCTTTACGCGACATGTGCCTGATGTGGGTGGCATCGGAACCTGGACGGTGCTTATAAAATGTTACTAGCAATACTCTGTTGCTCGAACTTTCTCGAAGTCCGGTCAAAAAGCAAGGACAGATTTTTGTAACTTATTGATAATGTTGTCCGTCTTATTCTCAGCTAAATCAAGATTGTCCTCAAAACTTTTACTGGGCTTTCTTCGTTTTCCCGGTTGTTGGTATGCTGTGACCGAAATGTCCGCCAAAACTCTACCATCGACGAAAGCTTCTTTTACTTTTTAGTGTAATGGCTATTTGCGATGATTAAGCATTGGCTCGAAGGCAAAGGGGAAGATTCGACTGCACCATGAGAATCATCGAAACATACTTTCCAATGAGAGGGAGGGGAAAAAGTTCAGTTGTCCATCGAAAAAAAAAGAATCGGAAGAAGGGTACCGGTTATTTTTCTTCTGGTGTTTCTCTTCATATTACGAATTTGGTCTTACTCAGCGCTGGAATCACCTTGCGAACATAGCAACGGATTGCTGCTCAGATGAAAAAAGAATCGCTTCTTGTCGTAGGTGTAGGTGTCAATTCCCGCTTTGATGCGATAGTATTTTCTTTTAATTTTTTTTTGCATACAACGTGATATAAAGTTTTCTTGGATTTGGCAGATATGACACAGAATAACGATCTCATCAATGGTGATGAACACGATGGTGGCAGCAAGCGGAATGGACGAGTGAAAGGGAACACGTCAGAAGCGACCATGAAATCAGCAAATAAATGACCAGAAATTGCTGTGAAAAGCTTCACGAGAGGGGGAAAGAGAGAGAGAAAAAGTACCGACTGCTTATTGAACGCGAGTACAAAGACGCGGACCAGTTGGACAAAAAAGAGTTCACGGATGAGAAGAAACAATGGGAAACCCCGGGTACACGGACTGGATATTCGGTGATACATACGCGCGAGTAAATACTTACTTTGGTCAACTTCCACACGGGTGTTGCGATGCCTGCCATGTGTAGGAGAAAATGATGCAGAATTAACGTAAGAGCAATTTTTGTTTTAACCAATGCAGTCAGCCAATGCGATTTTTAAAATTTCTGCTTCACCGGTACACGAGAGAGCCGCTGACCTATTCGAACTTTGCCTAAAATTAACGGGTTGACGTTACAATTTGCAGTAAAACTCGACGTGAAAAATGGTAGAAAATTGTCTTAGTATTTATTATAGACTTTCAAATACATTCGGGTTTTAGATAGTGCATACTCTAGTTTACGGTTTTCGATGTGGAAAATATTTTTGGGGAAAATTTTTAATAGGGCGTAAACAACGATTAAAGATTGCCTCTTTGTTCAAGTTTTCTTCCGTCAATAACTCATTTTAAATTATACCACGCAACTCTGTATACCATGCTATGATAAATCGCCGTATTCAGATATGTACTAAACACATGGTGAAAGATTTTATAATGACGCCATCTTAATCGTAAAAAAGTAAATAAGGAGAGGTTCTGAATGTTAGTTATAATGATTGTATCTAATTTGGCATAATGGCCGTTTGGTATGAAAACCATTTGGAATAATGGACATTTGGCATAATCACTACACTGAAACAAATATTTGCTGCCGTCACATTACTTTCCTCCCGTGCTATACGACTTACGCTAGCCATAGTCCCTATGTTTGAGTAAACCGGGCAAAGAGAGGATTACAGGTTTGCTTGCAAAGTACCGCCGCTTTCCGATGCTATAAAAAATACTTGTTGCCGTCGAATTTGGTTATGCCCAGGTATCTGCTAGGCCGCCATGATCTCAAAGCCAAAATTTAAAACTTCGCGTTAAGGTCGAACAGAATCAATTTCATTCGACACAACTTTGTGATAGTCAAGTTCATTGAATTTGTTGATGCATCATGGTGTAAAGTTTTTGTTATTCGTCGACATGTCCAAAACAACACTTTCCAGCAATTAGCGGTCCAATACATCCGCTTTTTAACAGACATCTATACATTGAGTCATACCGTACCATGTCTAACTAGTGAAGATCGAGCTTCGAGCAAACCGAGCAGAACAATTTGAACTGTCAGTGTGCCCACTGAGCTGTTATGTTATGTTATCTTATGTCAGTTCAATAGAAATGGGATGTGGGAACCATATACGTGGTTATGGTTCACTAGCGCTCAGTCGGACTTAAATTACCCATAACCCCTAGGTTTGAATAAACCGGGTAATCGAATGGATCACATAATGGCTTGGGAAGTTCGCCGCTTTCGACGCCATAAAAAAATAATTGCCGCCGTCTAATGTTGTTACGCCGCTTTCCTTTCCGTGCTTATGCCAAACGACCACTGTACCAAATGACTATTATGCCAAACGACTTTAACGTTCTTTAAGGTGAAGCGATGCCAAAATCATAACAAAGGATCGGTTATGTTCGGGTTAAGTTCAGCATATGTGTGCGACTAGAACGGTTTATACAGATAGGAGATGGCACGCACACAAGCGTATCGTTCAGCAATCAGTTTTTGCACCACGTGTTTCATTGTTTAGAAAAATGAAAAGGCACAAATTTCCCAAACGAATCAAAATTTCGTGAAGAAAATCTATTCATCTGCATGTGCTAACATGCTTACATACAGTGATACAATTTCTAAGCAATCTGAGATAAGACATTTAAGTTACAAACGATTTTGCCCTCCAATGCAATGTTTTGATCCTGACGATGAAATAAAAAGAAAAAGCAGAAACGACGGCAACCTTGTGACTCTATTCAGCATGCCCTTAACAAGAAGACGCATTACGGGAAACTATGTACAAAAGCCCCTAACGAAACAACATCAATTCCCACTTCCATCAAACGATATTCTTCTCTTTCGATTCGTGCACATTCCACACAAAATAAAATACCGATGTGTTAGAACGGTGTCGGGGCATTAGGCCGAAAGCCGTTAGGCCGAATGCTGCAAGGCCGAACGCCATAAGGCCGAATGGGTCATAATGCCGAATGTCATTAGGCCGAATGGGTCATTAGGCCGAACACCATTCGGCCGAATGGGCCATTAAGCCGAATGAGTCATTAGGCCGAATGGGTCATTAGGCCGAATGGGTCATTAGGCCGAATGGGTCGTTAGGCCGAATGAGGCAGCAGGGCCGAATGGCTCATTAGACCGTATGTACCATTGCGCTGAATGTTACTTGATTAAAGACATCGTTTCAGAGACTAATTGAGATGACGGGTTCACGAGTTTCGCATGGCTAAAAAGTCATGTTGTACTAGAGGGTCCCACGAAATGTCAAACAGAAAACGCGTTGATAATCGAAGGAGCTTGGCTTTTCTTTGGAGAGTGCTGTATATTCCTTAACATCGATTGTGATGGGTTTATTTATATGTATTTTATTTAATGACATTTTTTTTAATTTTGCTGATTGCGGATACCAATACGTATTCATTAGCATTGCATGTATCATCCGGAACATTAAGATGCACAAGCCGTATGTCATAAGATCAAAAATTGAGTGTGTGTCATAACATGTCACGCTTCACCAATCTTTTGACGATTTTCCTAGTCCATTTAACGAGCTTCTCAATCTCGGTGGAGTTGCATGATTTAAAATTTTTTACGCATCTTTGCTCGTAAAAAATAACAGATGCATGTAGCAACGATCCTAGAAACGCACTTAGCAACGAACAATAAACAATTGCCACCAGCTTTACGAGCCTGATGGAAAATTAGATCATCAAATTTGTTTGTCAATGTCGCAAAAATTGAAGGGACCATTCTTTCTTCTTTACTTCAAAAGATCCAGTATACGATGTACCATGGAATTTGGAGTACTTCTTTGTGAGTTGGTAGTCTCGATTAACGATCGTTAGCTAGTTAGTCTCCGTAGCGCTGTCTTCCTATATACCCTCCGTCTTTTTGATCTGTATATTCCAATGTATTGAATTACCAAGAACAACAAACCAGGTCGAAACGTGGCATTGCCAGTCGAAACTTGTTGGAGCACCGCATGTGGGAACATGGAAGACGATTGACGAACTTCGTTTGGACAGAAATCTGGTAGTGTGTCGGCGAATGTGTTCCTTTTTGGAGGAAGAACCGCACAGAGGAATGAATCCGCTCAGAAGAATGAACGACTCCGCAAAGTTGTTAAAAAATTTAATACCGATGCAATTAATGAATATATTATTGCTTTTGTAGCGATAATTCCCGAAATGAAATATACGATGTTAACTGCAATCAGATGGAGTCCAACGTGGTTCAATAAGTTTCAGCTAAACATTCCCTAGAAAATATAATGTCGAAGAGTTTTCCCTAGAAAATACAATTACCAAACAAAACCATTTTGATTATAACATCAACATCCGGAAATAATTTCTCAGAATGTACCGTTCACCAGAAAATCAATCCCAAAGTATATTGCCAATGATTGATATTTCAAAATATCCCATTTATAAAAAGCATAGGTAATAAAAGAAAATTAAAATAAAAAAGTCAACTTGACTTAATATAACCACTAGCCACAACTATTTTTCGGTTGTTACACTGCTCTAGCGAATGCGGCCTAGCCGCATAACCGAGGCCAAGGATCCGAAGCGGCGCAAAGCCGCTAAGGATCCGCCGGACGAGGTGGCCGCCGACCCGCCGTCGGAAGCGGCGGCCTCTCGCAAGCAAACCTGTGATCCACTCGCTTGCCCGGATTACTCAAACGTAGGGGCTTTTTTTTAGTTTAAGTCCGACGGAGCGGAGCGATGTCAGACAGCACTTGACATAAAGCGATGTGGCGTAGCCACATTATGCGTTGCTTTCATTTATTTGTTCCATTACAGCAACGAGAAAGGTGTTGTAAATATTCTAAACATTATTATTGTAAGTTTTAAAAAATCGTAAAAAGTCACCCTTCACTGAAAGTTTTCAGTTACAACCGCAATGCATATTTATCATTCTCTTTGGTCCTTTCGGCCTAATGACCCATTCGGCCTAATGACTCATTCGTCCTAATGACTCATTCGGCCTAATGACCCATTCGGCCTACTGACCCATTCGGCCTAATGACCCATTCGGGCTAATGACCCATTCGGCCTAATGACCCATTCGGCCTAATGACCCGTTCGGCCACATGACCTTCGGCCTAATGACCCTTTCGGCCTAATGGCAGTCGGCCTAACGGCATTCGGCCAAACGACATTCGGCCTACCGGCTTTCGGCCTAATGCCCCAGAACCGACTCTTTACGTTTGCCCGGTTAACACTTGCAGAATTGTGCCAACTTTTGAGCAAGATTATCCTGTTCGGCATAAAGTCTATTGGCACAACATCGTCTGACATAAGACATTGTATGGTAGTTGGCCATTTGACCTAACAATCGTGTAGCATACGCACAGACAAACAGACAACGCTATGATTAATTCCTTTAAAATATCGATCAGCCAAACACTACATGGTTCTAACCACTCATATACAAATTAGTTAACCCTCAGACCCAGGAACTTTTTTTACTAGTGGTCTATCCCGTATACTTGCGCATATATCAGTGGCGCCGATATATGGATTATAATCGTAAATGCGATCACTGTCCCAACTAAAAATATATTCAAAATGACCGCTAACATTAGCGAAGAATTGTCGAGTATTATATCTGTTAGTCTATGGTATAAGTACCATTTGGCATAAGGTATGAAAGGGATGATCCATAAATGACGTAGCATTTTTTGAGTGATTTTTAACACCCCCCTCCCCCATCGTAGCATTTCGTCACAAAATTCCATATACCCCCCTGATAATTACGTAGCTTGACGGTAACCCTCACCCCCCTCGTTGTCCCCGTAAAAAATTCAAAAAACATCAAAAACGATGTTAGATGAAACGGGTAAGATTGTCGTGACAGCAGGTCAACCCCTATTCCCCTTTAAAAAAGCTACGTAGCATGACATGACCCCCTACCCCCCCTGTCGTCACACATCATCACAAAATACAAAACTCCCCCCTCCCCCATATAATGCTACGTCATTTATGGATGGTCCCAAAATACTTTCAAATGTATTTCGGGTAGATCGTAAATTTGCGTATGAAACATTTCCAATGCAAAAGAAAGATAAATCTCAACAAACATATGATTACGGCGTTAAAGCCAACTGTCAACATTCACTTTTAGCGGAAATTCTGGACAAACCGGTTAATCTTCAGCCACAGATGTTGGTAGTAAAAAAAGTTTTCTCTTTCATTAAATGCTGTGAACTGTGCTGTCATATGTGTATCGAGAAATGCTCCAAAAATACACCAAACCGTTTGTCAAAATGAGCATTCATTTCGATTTTAATATAGATTCAAAGAGAGTTCAAAAGAAGGAATTAACACCTATGTTTGAATAAACCGGTCAGACGAAAATATCACAAATTTGCGCGCAAGAGTTATTTGGCATACAAAATCAAAAAACTGCTCATGATTGAAAGAAGGAACCAATCCCTATGATCGAGTAAACCAGTTATACGAATGGATAACAGGTTTTCTTGCGAGGGGCAGCGACATTCGGCGGCATGTCCTCAGCAGCTTTACACCGCATCAGATCCTTGAATTAGGTAATGTGCAAACCTTAGACTTCACCACAAAAAATTATTAAGTACATTAACTTTTCTGGGGAATGGGGCATTCTAGGGTATGACTTTTTGGGGAATGGAGCATTCTGGATAATGGCTTTCTAGGGAATGGTATATTCTGGGCAATGTTTTTCTGGGGAACGGTACATTCTGGGGATGGAATTCTGAGGATTGGCTTTCTGGGGAATGGTATACAACCACACCAACTAATTCCGGGAGTTGCTGCTCAGGCATTTTCCAGGCTGGAACAACAACCTACACACAGCATGTCCGATCATTATGCTATTTCCAAATCGACAACCAGTACCATAGACCATTAGGCAAATGGGGAGCGGGCCATTTGGCATAATGGACGTTTAGCATAACGGACATTTGGGGCATAACAGGCATTTTTGTTCGCATAATCTTAAGAAGTGGTTATACTGTGGGTCATTTGGCATAACGGATGTTTGGCATAATTATTTTTAACATCTGGTAAACGTTCATTTGACATAATTCTACGATATGCTCACACTGAAGGTCATTTGGCATAATTGTTTGTATTTGCAGGGAATAGTCAGACGGCACGCATTCGCCATACGCAAACGTATCACTTCTCCCGATCATAAAACTCCTGCCTTATGATTTTTCTCTATGCGTCTGCGTCTTTCCGCCAGTAAGTTGTTGCTTTTCTAAACAGTGTTTCAATAATTAACATTATTCTTTCATTATCTCTCTTTATATCATGAGGTGTTCGTTATCATGCCAACTAAATGACGGTACCCTTTGACTAAAGCCACAATTAACAGCTCCATCTCCATTGGGTTTCGCCAAATTAAAAAAAACCTGTTTTAATTCACCTTGTGGTACAATTGTGCCTTTCTCATTCATACAAACTATAACTCGTTAGCTGGTTATGTTCAATATAATGATGGAAATGTCCATTACATTCTTATTACGCTTACACACTTTAAACAAAAAAGTATATTTATTTAGCTTAATACCCTACCCTAGGTTGACGGGTTTGACAGTATTGCAAACATCATCAGACAACTGCTTATTGCATCATTCAATTTTTTGGTTTTTGACATAAGTGCCAATATGTACCTTATTTAGGACTGGTGGGGGTATATTGAATTATTAGTTTAATTCGAACGGCGAGTTCGCTCCCGTCATACTTCTGTTCACTGGTAAGGGACCAGAAATCGACAGTCTTCATTAGCTCTGTCACCCACCGAAGTACGATGGGTAATGAACTAAAATTAGGCATCAG
This sequence comes from Topomyia yanbarensis, assembly GCF_030247195.1. NCBI lineage: Eukaryota > Metazoa > Arthropoda > Insecta > Diptera > Culicidae > Topomyia > Topomyia yanbarensis. Next base: position 85,386,004 of record NC_080671.1, read on the forward strand.
ACGATAATAGAAAAAAAACCGAGAAATTAAATAGATCAAAATGTGTTAGGGTTGTCAGCTATCGTTGTGTGTGATTCTCGCTTTGCAGGCCGGGTACGATTACCGTCGCCAGTGCGATAATCATATGTTCTTTCTGGGATGTCATCATACCCAGGGGTAGCATAAGGGTTAGTGCATTGGGCCCGAGATTCAAACGTTGCGAGTTCGAATCTTTCCTCTGTGGGAATTTTTTTTTCACATGATTGCTCCACATTCATTTACGAGCCCTTTTATTACTGTATCCTAAATTAGATTCATACTAACACTCTCACACAATTAATTACATATTCTCTCATATACACTCACTCTCTCTCTCCCAATTCCAATGTACCTTATTTAGGACTGGTGGGGGTATATTGAATTATTAGTTTAATTCGAACGGCGAGTTCGCTCCCGTCATACTTCTGTTCACTGGTAAGGGACCAGAAATCGACAGTCTTCATTAGCTCTGTCACCCACCGAAGTACGATGGGTAATGAACTAAAATTAGGCATCAGACGATAATAGAAAAAAAACCGAGAAATTAAATAGATCAAAATGTGTTAGGGTTGTCAGCTATCGTTGTGTGTGATTCTCGCTTTGCAGGCCGGGTACGATTACCGTCGCCAGTGCGATAATCATATGTTCTTTCTGGGATGTCATCATACCCAGGGGTAGCATAAGGGTTAGTGCATTGGGCCCGAGATTCAAACGTTGCGAGTTCGAATCTTTCCTCTGTGGGAATTTTTTTTTCACATGATTGCTCCACATTCATTTACGAGCCCTTTTATTACTGTATCCTAAATTAGATTCATACTAACACTCTCACACAATTAATTACATATTCTCTCATATACACTCACTCTCTCCCATTCCAAACAAACGCTCGTTGCCTTCGCGATAACACAAATTTGGTCACAAAAATGCAATTGCAATTATCTAATCTGTTATCAATTAATTATTAATATTAATCTGCATCATGAACTAAAAATTAGGCATCAGACTCACGTTACGTGCGCAATAATTCAAGAATACATGCGAATATGCTAATAGCCACACGATTAAACTCAGGTTTTTTACGTGGCTTTTTTTACGCGGATTTTCCAATTAAGCGGATTTATTTCGCGCATTTTCCAATTACGCGTTTTTTACGTGGATTTTCCAATTAACGCGGCTTTTGCAAAAATATTCTAAGTCCTTTTAAATGCAAAGAACTTTGGCAGTTTCTATTCTGCGCGGATTTTGCAATTAACACGGTTTTTGCAGAAATTATTCTAAGTCCTTTTGAATGCAAAAGACTTTCAGAAAGATGGAAGAGACGGGTTTGGAAGACTCCTTATAGCCCGCACCCCAACAATATGGGTATTTTCGGAATGGTCTTGAAGAGTAGCTGTCAGAAATTGATTTTTGGCGCCTTTTTGAAATCAAAGGTTGCGACTTCTGGTTTAGCGAAATTCGTTATAACGCAAACAATATGGTATCTTCGGAATGGTCTTGACAAGTAGGTGCTAGAAATTTATGTTTGACGTCATTTTGAAATCCAAGATGGCGACTTCCGGTTTAGCGGAAATTCTCTACAACCCATGCAATATGGGTATTGTCGAAATGGTCTTGAAGAGTAGGTGCCAGAAATTTGCTTGACGCCATTTTGAAATCCGGTTTAGCGAAATTCGCTATAACCAATCAATATGGGAATTTTCGGAATGGTCATTACTAAGGACTACAATGTGTCACGTAAGACGATCCAAATCGTGATTAAAAAAGCGCCTTGGTTTACATTCATAGAAATTCCGACAACATTAGCTTTTTTAATATTGGATTGCAGACCAGCCTGACGTCATAGCCAAGGTGCTTAGAGTTCTAAGGTGATTCGTCTTCGGTAGTAACTAGGTGAGGAGTGAGGTAAGCATGCAGCAGACTGCGGGGAAGAAAAATGACAGCGAACAACTTTGTTTACCCACTGAAATCAAAGCAAACATATGGAGAGAACTAGTTAACAATGTTGTTAGCTGTCGTTTCCAAAACCAACATGGCTGATCGGCGTTTTTGAGGATCGTATCACCTGAGAATAAAAACTCCTTGGTCATAGCTATTTATTCGGATAAGAAGTTAGCCGATGTAGACCGCAAAGTTAATCATCAAAACGATAGGTAACTTGGTAAGATACTTGATTCCATTAATCCCTGCAATAAATGTATGTAGGATGCAAAAACCGGATTCAATTATGATTTGGGTTGCAGTAGCTTCAAATCATAAAAAATAGAGGTGTGCGCCGCCGCGCCACGCCGCCGCCGCCGATGATTTTGACACGCCGCCGATTTCAGGAAAAAATGGTCAGCGCGCCGATTGCCTTTTTTGTGCTGCGCCGCCGATCATATTTAAACTCGCGCCGAGTCCATATTTGACCTGAATGTGTATTGAGTGAAAGAATTTTGGTTTATTTTGCGATAATCTTTTTGGTTGTAATAGTTTTGTCTGATTGCCAATCTTGAGGCAGGATATTGTAGTCCATATGGAAACAAAGCTGCTTTCGAACCGCACGGCAATTCAGCAAGAAATTAAACTGTCACCGTGTCTGCGAGCGGTTTGCTTATGAACTGTGAATTTATATAGTGTTCCGCTGTTTAAAGACTGGACAAGCGAATATCAGCCGAATAGGTCGGTAAAAGGTATTAAGATATTCAGAAGTTAAGCAATATACTTGTTCTAAGCATTTCTTGTTTTACTAATCAATCAATCGATAATAAAATAGCCTGGACAATACTTTTGCTGACTTCCTACTCGCATAGTCATCCGGATCGCAGCAATCAACCGTCAGTCTGTGGAAACCATAATACTCCCTACTGTCGAGTTCTCAGTAGTTAAAGACACAAGTTACTCAGTGCAAGAAAATATTCGGCTCATGCGGAATTAGATAGCATATCGAACGAATGATGTCACTTTTTCATGGTTAGAAACAGTTAAAACCTTATGAACCGACATATAAGCCAGTACAATTGTTTCTACAAAATCTGTGTAAATATTTAAATAAAAATACGTTGCAAATTACCATCGCACGCGTGAATCACAATTCTACTCAAATTTGCACGCAAGCAAAGCTCGTATAGCGTCATGCCTTCGATATAGTAATTCAAGCCGTACGACTTTTAACTATTAACCTTGGTCTGGTAGTTCAGAGGGTAAGGCGTTGGTGTCGTATAAGCCACCCGTCGTATAAGCCAGCCCCCGCCAGGAAGGATTCTTAGTAGGCAGTAGTCTCGTTACACTAGCCATGCAGTAGCACTGCACATTCCTAAAACCTGGCTGCAAAATCTGCCGAAATGAAACTTGGAACGAAAAACTAGTGCTAGACATACTTCTGTCAACATAATGGAAGGTTTTCTGTACGTTTACAACTGGTTCTCTCTAGAAAAATCCGCATTTCAATTTTCTTATCCTTTGTTTCTCTTTTCCTTTAATTTACCGAAAAAGTCTACAAAATCGATACAGTAGAACTTTGCCGCAATCGAAACTACCATACCATATTGGCCTATTGTTCGAAAGTGATTCGATGTTTAACCTGTATTGGAAGCCGCACCATTTTGTAATTTTATCATGCTAAGGATTTTTTCCAACGATATACGTGGGCAAAATATTGAGTGCGGTGTATCAAACGATCAGAGTGGCCCAGAAAACGTCCCGTTGATTTCTATTTCAATATTTCAGCAAAAAACATTATTGGTTATCCGCAGAATCTCGTGCTCGTGATTTTCTATTGAGAGTGGAGACCTTATTTAGCGGTGGGGATACAGTTGACTGCTTGTCTGCTGTATCTTTGGGATTATTTGCTTCTCTCATGTCTGACGTCCAGGTCTTCATAGTTAAAGCTGTATTGGTGCCGACGGTCGGATGTTGTATCTTGCTTCTTGCACTTGCGCGTGAGCAACATCGCATTTTTATCCTCACCGATAGTGCTAACAGTTGATTTTGGGGTGCTGGATGCTGTTTAGCAGTTGTCATTATGTCCTGAACAACTGTTACAAATTTGGGAACCGTTTGTAGGTATTTGTATAGAGATCACTGTTCAAATAGGTATATCGTCGATGAGTCGGCAATTCGCTGAGATGCATTCTCGTTTGTATATGTATCTTTGTATTGCGCAAGGATTGTTCACGATGTGGCGTCTGATGTTAATACATGCGCGTAGGAATTTGCATGTTATGGGGACAAAGCGTGGTTTATTTAATAGTTCCGTGATTTTTAGTTGAATAATCGATCCGCATTCTCAGCATAAAGAAATTTCTCCAAGTATCAGGTTAATAAATTCTATTTCACTTCACTCGGTTGTATAGGTCTGGCTCAGGCAGAAGTAGAAATTAGACTGAAGACCAGGTATTGTTATTTTATCTCAGAGGAATATTTATTAAAATGAATGGCATTAAACTTTGCATGCTTTCTGAAACTGTGTTAGCATCGATATTCGTAACAGTTGGCATTGCAAGTATTAGGAGCGGTTGTTTAAATTAATCTTTAGTAATCGCAATTTTGGATATTTACTTTTATTTTTTCCATTTTCTCAAATAAAATTAATTTCCGGTTAAAAACAGTGTTATGCTTAAAGCTGATGACACCGCTACGTCATCAATATTTGGTTTAATTTTGACACACGCAAACACAATAGTCAACATAGCAAGATGATTGAGCAAATTACTACTTTCCATCCATATAAAAAAATATCCCACGCCGCTTTGCGCCGCCGCCGCCGCCAATGATTTTAGCAAACGGCGTCACGTCGATACGCCGCCGCCGCCGGCCCAAATCACACCTACGCCGCCGATTACGACATTTTTCATCGGCGCACACCTCTAATAAAAAAAACCTTGTTTTGTGGACTCCTGATGGCGTGAAAATCAATCAGTGCGTCTATCTGAAGTTTTTACCGGAAAAGGTTTGCCATCGATTGAAAATGAGTTTTCAGGCGTTGAAGTTTTCTTTATTCAAGATTCAGCACCAGAAACCATGCGAGTCACCTGGTAAAGTAAACAAATCTGAACCATGCAAGAAATATTTCTCGACAAACATGATTAGGGCTCAAAAGCCCATTGTCAAAATTCACTTTGATGTAAAATTCCGGACGAACCCTGAATCACCCAGCACAGCCGTTGATAGCAAACAAAACAGAAAAGTTTTCTTTTCCGTTGACTCCTACGTATCGTGCTTGGATGAAAACGCTTTCTTCAGAACTTCTCGTCAAAGTGAATTTCGACATTAGGCTTTTGAGCTTTGTCGAGCTTTCGCCAGTTTCCGATCTTTTTAATGAAACAAGAAACATCTTTAAGGGGCAGTTTTATGGACCCACCGCGTACATAGAAACACCTCGGTGTTAAATGTCAATATGCTAGCACTTTCGAATTTATAAGCGCCGGTTGAAGTGCGATTGTACCAACGCCAGGTTTCACGCGAACATGAATCGATGATGTCCGAAAACCTTTGGTCCTAGCAGCCTAGGTCTATGCATTCAATCTTGGTCCCAAAAAAACGAAGCACTCATATACACTGTTACGTTAGTGAAAATAATAGTCAAGTTTGATGATTCGGCAATATGTGTGTAATAAAATATTCAACCATCGACATGAGGGTGACACCGGCTGAACCAGACGAAGAAAATACTGAAAAGCTAGTGGCTTGAAAGGAACGGCGGGCAAAATATTGTCTTGAGAAAGCAGTTTGACAGCAGACAATTTCGCTCACGGCAAGTGATTGTGACGTGAGTAGGGAGAACAGGATCACGAGCGACCTTCTCGGAGCATGGTCCGAATACGGTGAAGCATATCGAGAGCCGGAACAGGATACGCTACCCACTGCCCGACCAGTCTGCACGGTGAAGGGCGAACCGCGTGGTCAACGGCAGCCATCGATTTGGAGCAAGACTGGAACACAGTGAACGTCACGTGGAGCGCCAGTATCCACGACATGATGAAGAAGGCCACGTCGTTCACCGGGTAAGTTCACCCTAGTCCTCTCGGCACCATTTATTTACACATATTATCATCATGACTAAATTCCGGCGTCCAGGGGTTACGCACGTGAATGTACTTTTGGGCTAGCTAGCAAAGTTTATAACAATGGCGCCCAACGTGGGGCCTTCAGAATCTTCAGGGCGCGAAGGTCGGATACTCTAGTGTTTTTGGGCAACTCACGCCGTTCCACGAGAACCAGTATCGGTCACTTCCGGGAACCCCTACCCTCGTTCCTAGCAGACTTGGTCCATGTCCTTATTGTATTATTTATTTTTTTTTAAAAATACGCTCACATGCCCTAGCCAACAAGTGGCACCGTGACATGATGGGAACTTTAGTGGTATGGGAGGACAATTCGCACGCGACATACAAACGCCCACGTGATCAAACACAGTAACATATAAATGTTCAAACCCTTCGCGATGATCAACGCACTGCCCACGATCTCGAAAACATGTGATTAAGGAAACGTTTCAGCTCCTATACATTTATAAACGAGGTCTCAAACGCGGATATACAAACGCTCGCTTCAACGCAATCATGAAATCTCAACGACTCCACCATATCCTCGGTATCACAATCAGAATTGATTTTTTTTTACGTATTCAACAAGGAAAACAGATCTATATGACAAGTGAAACTAAAGCAATTTATGAAAGAATCACCCCAGAGGTAGGATTCGAACCGGCAACCCTTAGGAACCAGGCCCAATGCACAAACTCTTTTGCTATTCCTGGGCTATGATGATGTGCCAGGATTATTGCATTGGCGACAATGATCGTATTACTGCATCTAAAGCGAGATCACGCACAACCGGGCCACCCAACATTTGCCATTTGCGACGCCAACTGAAAAAAACATGCCGACTCCTACCTCCCAAGTGAACGCTAACGCTATATTTAAACGAGAAAAACTAACGCCAACGGATATCTTTTAACGAAAAAACTAACATATTTTTAATAAAGTCTTCAAACTAAAAGTTTAAGCCTTTAACATAGAAACTTATTTCGAACCACTCGTAAAGATTGAGCTTGATTTTGATCGTTGTTTATGATAATCTCCCCTTAACTGAATTCTGGTTGATTTTCGCAGAGATTGCTTCTGTTTCACCAGACCAGGGCCGGCAATTATAAAATCTTGAAACACCCCTTATTAAGGATTGGGCCTAATCTGGTGAAATAGAAGCTAATGCTCCATTTTCATAAGCTAGTCGTGGTATGTTAATTGCCCGGCTTGAAAGAAATAAAAGCGATAGTATGATTGTGACGCTAGTCCTGCCAATATTCTGTGCAAATGGGTGGTATGGATCTTCGAAACTAACTCTTAAGCTGTTCGCACACGAGGCGACAGGACACACGCCACAAAAAATATTCACCTTGGATTTTGTTCTACCTATTCCAACGCCGTCGCTGTTACCGCGTTGGAATATGTAGAACAAAATCCATAGTCAATATTTTTTGTGGCGTGTTTCTTGTCGCCTCATGTGCGTACAGCTTAAATCGAAAACGCTTTAGAATTATCTGATTATTAACTGATTTATTGAATTTATTGAAACTATTACAAACTGCGAAACGTTTTAGAGCAATTTCATGACATATACAGGAAATTAGATTAAACGAGTTGTTATTCAGATAGCAGTTTATTTCCCTCCTTTTAGGGGTTTCCAAAAAGATTAAAAACTCAAATAATTCCATTGAATATCAAATTTATGAATACGATTTAAGATTCAACGAATTGGCTTTTGGTGCACAATCCCGACTGGTTCGATGACGAATGTAAGCAGTTAATAGAGGAGAAGAATGCAGCACGGGCCAGGATGCTGCAGCACGGAACGAGACAGAATGTGGATCGATACAAACAAGCACGGAACAGGCAAACCTCGGTCCTCTGGAGAAAGAAGCGCCAACAGGAGGAACGAGATCGCGAAGCGATGGAACAACTATATCGGGTAACGACATACGGAAGTTCTACGAGAAGCTGAACAGTTTGCGCAAAGGCTACGTTCCACAAAGCCGATATGTGCAGGGACTTAGACGGCAACCTTCTTGCGAACGAGTGTGAGGTGATTGAGAGGTGGAAGCAGTACTATTACGAGCACCTCAACGGTGAAGCAGCAGAGGACGAAGGCGGTATGGCAACGGATCTTAGAGCACGCGCAGAAGACGATAGGCCGCCGGCCCCTGATCTCCAAGAAGTCAAGGAGGAGGGCGACCCTGATGAAAAAAAAACAAAGCTGCCGGTGTAGATCAACTACCCAGCGAGCTATTAAAATACGGTGGTGAAACACTGGCTAGAGCGCTGCACTGGGTAATCGCCAAAATTTGAGAGGAGGAGATTCTTCCGGAGGAGTGGATGGAGGGTGTCGTTTGCCCAATCTACAAAATGGATGACAAGTTGGATTGCTGCAACTACCGCGCGATCACACTACTTAGCGCCGCCTACAAGGTCCTCTTCCAAATTCTTTGCTGCCGATTGTCATCATTTGCAAGGGTTTTCGTGGGGCGCTATCAAGGGGGATTCAGAGGTTCCCGCGCCACCGCGGACCAAATATTTGCGATTCGGCAGGTTCTATACAACGTGCCCACACATCATTTGTTCATCGATTTCAAATCGGCGTATGACACAATCGATCGAGATCAGCTATGGCAGATAATGCACGAGTACGGTTTTCCCGATAAGCTAACACGATTAGTCAAAGCGAAGATGGATCGGGTGATGTGCGTTGTTCGAGTATCCGGGACATTCTCGAGTCCCTTTGAATCTCGATGAGGGTTACGGCAAGGTGATGGTGTATCGTGCCTGCTGTTCAGCGTTGCGTTAGGTGTAATAAGGAGAGCGGGGATAGACACGATCTTCAGGAAGTCCGTCCAGCTTCTTGGCTTCGCCGACGACATTGACATAATGGCACAGAACTTTGAGGAGATGTCGGAAACGTACATCAGATTGAAAACTGAAGCCAGCAGAATTGGACATGCCATCAGCGTTTCGAAGACAAAATACATTGAGGAAGAGGTTCTAGAGACGAGAATGTGAACCTCCGATCCGGAGTCCGGATTGACGGTGATGAAATTGAGATGGTCGACGAATTCGTGTATTTGGGCTCACTGGTAACCGCCAACAATGATACCAGCAGAGAAATTCAGAGACGGATCTTGGCGGGAAATTGTGCGTTCTTTGGACTCCGGACGACGCTCTGGTCGAACAAAATTCGCCGCCGCGCGAAGTTACAAGACGTTGATTAGACCGGTGGTCCACAACGCCAACGAAACCTGGACTATGATCGTGGAGGACCAACGCGCCCTTGGAGCTTTCGAACGATAGGTGTTGCGTACCATCTATGGTGGCGTGCAGATAGAAGACGTAACGTGGCGCAGGCGAATGAACCATGAGTTGCATCAGCTGCTGGAAGAACCATCCATCGGACATACCGCAAAAATAGAACGTTTGCGGTGGGCTGGACACGTCGTAAGAATGTCAGACGACGACCCGGTGAAGATGGTTCTTGAGGGCGGAACAAGAAGACGGGGCGCACAGAGAGCAGCACGGTGGCTCGACCTGCGGACCCTTCAAAGACTGCGAGGCTGGCGACAAGTAGCAATGGGCCGAGTGGAGTGGAGACGGCTTCTGCATACAGCAAAAGACAACAAGACTCTAGTCTGAACGGTAAGTTAAGTAAGCACAATCCCTAAATGATTTGAAACACCATATTTGGGACAGTTCTGCTATTTTTCAGGCAGGGCAAATCTACGAAATTAATGTTGCGACAATCTGATTCTGACATTATTTAGCAAAACAAGGGACTGGAGGATATTTCGAAGCTTTTTTGGTCGAATTAGTCACACCCAATTCGGTGACTACACTTCGGGGCGTTAATTCAAATCTAATGATATTCAACGGAATAATCACAAACTAAATAATGCAGCCGCATCCCAATAATGGTCTTCTCTCCCGGTAATGATACGCAGTCTCCGGAAAAGAAGGCATTCGAAAAGCTTCAATATCAGCATGGGACTAAAATCACCATTCTTTCTGTTCAAGATTTGCGGCTCGATGTATGGAGTTAGTAGGAACAGGAACTAATCACGAAAGTGTTTCGGTCGGATGTTTAAAAATCAGTTTTTTTCGTTGTTTGCTAATTACCAACTACCGGTAATAAAAATAATGGCCTTTGCTAGTAACACGAATCGTAATCCGCCAGCCGTCAGTGTTACGAAACGAGCGAGAAGCACTTCAAGCCCTTTCGTTCGCGGGCGTGTACGAATAGCATGCCTAGCGTTCTTCATCGTTCGCGCCCGGGTGAATCAAAACCACGAGCGGGAATGCTCGCGAGAAACCCAAGCTTTCTTGCAAGCTTTCATCTAATAGGTAGCAATTCCAGGAAGCTACGCTCTTCTGCTGTGTTACCTCGCAAGCAAGAAATGCATTGAAGAGTGAAGAGCACAGGCGAGTGTGAATGCTCGAAGGGCATAGACTATTAAGAGTGTTCTCGTTATTTCGCGTGAACGAGAAGGGCTTTTTACGCGCCATCGAACGAGAATAGCATCACTGCCAGCCGTGAACAGCTCACAGATATTTCCTTCTCGGTATTGTACAGTCCATCAAGGAAATGCTCTGTTCGCTTCAAACAGCTCAAAACGAATGATAACACGAACAAATCTGCAGTGGACCTATAGTTAAAACTTATCATTTTGTGCACCATATCAACGGCTCTGACCGAGATGTTATGGAAATTTTCACTTTTCGGAGCTGTTTTCGAAAGATTTTTAAAAACCGGGTTTTCGTTAGTAATGCATGTCATACATATTCCGAAATTCGATAAACCATTGCCATACATATTTCCGACAAAGGGGCGAAGAAATTGATTAATTCCATTCAGTGCATCAAAAGATATAAACGTTCCAAAGTTTACCTTTTCTTCCGAAATTTTGAAGAGGGGCTCCTTATATTGAAAGTTAAGTCGTTATTCTCGTCAAAAAGCCCTGTTCATATTTAATTTGCATGCTTATTGAATCAAGCAAATTATAACATCATAGTACGCACTATGCTATATTTCTCCCTAAGGAGAAAATTGGGTAAAATCACATTTGCGCGTGAAGGGCACAAAACCTATAACTAAATTAGTTATGGAGTTTGCGTTTCGACTTCGCCTTATCAGTATCCTACACAAACTTAGTGACACGACTAAGCTAGCGCTGGATGGACGCTAGCTCCAAAGACGGAGATACGAATTATATTCCTAAACAAACACCTAGTCAAGCGTGATGTTTAAACTGATGAGAACAAAGAATGTCGAAATTTGGTCCCGCGCAAATATAGTTCTACCCAAATTTTTGCTTAATTGCAATTGCATCAGCTTAAACATAAATCTCTTGCAGGACATCATGACGCTTGACTAGGTGTTTATACAGGAACACAAATCGTGTCTCCGTCTTTGAAGCAAGCTCCGGATTGACGCTAGCTTATCTTGTAACTAAGTTAGTGTCGGATTCTGATGAGACGAAGTCGAAACGCAACCTCCAAAACTATCGTCATAGTAGTTAGATTTTGCTTTCCACTCTCATTGTTGTTTTTGACAAACTCCCAAAGAAACAGTTTAAAAAGTACCTTTCTAGCAAAAGACTGGATAGGATAACTGTCTTAGAACAAACTTTTAATATAATCACATTATACTGCGTCTCTGCTCAACTATTCACTGTTTATACAGCTGAATATTCGTCTGCGATGCCTGGTGCATGATAAGACAGATTCCAGTAATATGATTCATAATTTATGATCTTCTTCTATATACCTTCTATATAGGCTAGGGTGGCAATCCGTCCAATTTTCGCCCCATCAGACCTGAAAAAGCATTGAATGAATTCGAATGTTATTCATCGGATCAACTGGGAAACAGTTCAACAGTCCGGATTAGCCACCCAAGTGGTGTCGGTGGGTAGAGTCTTTAACACACAGTCACGATAAACCGGCAAACCACTAACTGGCAAGCATAAAAGTTGGGTTTTTGCCCGGCCGACAGAGACCACATTGGTACGATTGAATTCAGTGAGCAAGAGAAAACAACCCACACCTACCTAACGGTTACACTCCACAGCTCTGGGAGCAAACGGTGATACTTAACTGGCCACACGTGGTAGTATTAGTATAGCCACCGCGAGAGTGGGTGGTTCGGACAATGCGTACGAACAGGATTCCCAAGGTACATGTGCTAGTATGGGTGTGTGTATCTAACCAAGGATAGGTCCATCACACACCACAGCACTGGTATTCCGAAGAACGTGTTAACCTCCAGTATTGATTCTCGACCTGCCCCAGTCTGACTATTCCCGGCTCTCTCACCGTTGGCGCAGCACCAAATTTTCGTCCTTATCAGCCATGCTTTTCCATATTACACCACCCTCGCATCTCCCAGTAACGACTTCCGGCATTTGATCTAGCAGAAATTTAAAATCAATACTTTGTTTCCGAAGCGAAAACGGGACCCAAGCGTCTGACATACATTCCGTTCAAAAAAAAAAGCGACAAAACGCTATCTGCCGCTAACTACACAGCAGCAGAAGAGGCTATTTTTCGTTAATTTACACATCAGCACTTTTTTTCGCTGATAAAGCAGCTGCAGTCGCGTGTATCGTGCATACTAGGACACACTGGTAGACTGGCTGCTGATGGTGGTTGTCGTTGTGCACTGTACCGATGCACCCGCCGCGGTCTGCCATTATTGGCCTTTATATTTGGAGAGATATTGTTGTTAAGTGGAAAATGGGGTTTGATTTTTTCCTCGACGGGATCCGGACATGGTGCAAATATGGGTGACGATGCTTGTTTTCGGTATCGGTTGAAGCGATCAACGCGGGCGGAAAACTAAAGGTGCCGCCGTGTTCTTCAGAAAGTGGAAGCACGTAATCGAACGTACTACAGTGAAGACCCGATTTTGTCAGCCCCCGATTTTGTCAGCCTGGTATGAAAGTATGTTTTATGGGTTCTAGCAGACGCACCAAATCAAATTCGAGTAAATCCTTTCTTAACCATAGTTTTCTTACTACATAAAAAGATCCAAAACATGCAAAAATTTAATTTTTTTTTTTTTTTTTATTATTATTTTGCGTTGGTAGATCCCGTTAAGAAAAATTTATATTATGATAAAGTGCCTATTTTTACCCTATTAGGGAGAGTGCCTCACTACTTCATTAATTGCTTGTTCTACAATCGCGTAAAAAGCATTGCTTTATTGTTAAGAGCCAAGAAGATAACATATGCCCTGAAAACGATGAAATACTTGTTTTTAACCGAAATGAAAACTCGAATCGAGTGCTCCTATTGTTGCCCTACTATTTAACTCAATGCGTTGAACAAAGATGGCCGACGCTGCTCTAACCAACGGGTTCAAATGGGTAGGGTCATAATAGAAACATAGCTTATTACACTAAATAATGAGAAAGGGTTGTAAGACTATGTCTAGTGACTAAAGAAAAATATTTTAACAGTCTCGATTTATTTAAAAGTGAGAAAAAATATATTTGGATTTTTCCAAATTCCCTATTTTGTCAGCCTAAAATAAGGGCTGATAAAAACGACTCTTCACTGTGTCATCTTTCTTTTCTCTGTCTAGTATTGGTGATAAATTGCATCATTTTCCAGATAACATTTACCCACTGTCGTGTTATTCGTTGTACCGAGCAGACTGAAAACAAAACATTTGCGGGCTCGTTTCAAAATCATATTAATATAGCTATTTATGACTGATTGAGATATTAGTGGTAGGGATACTATTTCGTTAATTACTCGACCTATAATCAATCGAATGCCTATAAATAAATTGGTACCAACATGTTTGCTTGGTTCATAACAAATCAATTTAACAAAAGGGGGGTTGGAAAATGAAATGCTCGTATTTGAGCGAAATAAAAATTTAAATCATCCATAATGTTGTTTACCCTATTCAATGCCAACAAAACCTCAAAATATAACTTAAATGTTTACTATCATGAATCACTTTTCCTTCGATCCAAAATCTAGGCAGAGTAGTCAAAAGTATTTTCTCCAGCACAGAAATGAGTTCGAAATTAGGGAGCCCACGTTTAAGGGGGTGTCTGGTGTAGTGGGTAAAGTAATCGATGTTTTAGTGGCTTAAGGGGTTATATGCAAAGTTGTGGTCAAAAAGTGCTCGTGATTTTTCTTAGTGCTGCAAATTTTATTTGAAAAAGCGAAAGACAGTTCGTTGGTAACACCTAGCGGTGCTATTGTGCCTTTCTCAATCATGAACACGAAAATGTTTGCGTTGATTATATTCATTAAAAGTTTTCAAATGCAAATACAGGGTGTTTGGTTCATGGTTAAGAATCTCTCGGGGGTGATAGACTGCCCTATTTGGAGAAAAAAAAATGTTCTACACATACCATCAAATCTCAACCGTTACAGAGTTATTGAACTTTTAATGTAAAAAACTTATTTGTCTTAAAATACCTTTAACTTTAAAAGTATACTTTGTATTTTAAATGTTTCATTCGAAAGGTGATAAAATTTCCTATTGAATGGTGTTCTCATATCTTTTAAGTAATCAATTTTAATTACCTTTTAGCTGTAAAGTAGTTAAAAGTTAGTGTTTTTGAGCAGGTTTTTGCTAATTTTCTCGAAATAATGAAGTATGATTATAGCAATATCCATTATCCAAAAGTTGGGTTTTAGGACGATTCATAATTTGTTCTTGGGCGTCATATTTCTATCTCTTCTCATTTCTTTGTAATTTCATTACTATACTTTTCCTGTAACCGACTTGCAAGTGCTTAAAAGGCTCTAATCTAAAAAATATGCTTTATATCGTTATTTACAAGATTTCATTGGAAAGCTGAGAAAATGTCCTATTAGTGTATGTACAAATATCTTTTAGTTAAGTGCACTAAATGATTTTTTACTAAAGAAATAACTCAAAATTTGTGTTTTTTGGAGAGTTTTTTAATTATTCTTACTATTAATCAACAAAATTTATCGTTACTATTGTTCATTTGATGCCCCTTAATGTCCTCTATAACTTTTTATTAGACACTTTGTCTATATCTCTTTTCATTTTGCTGCTATTTAATAGTTAACACAGCATCAGCTCGCCACAAATGTAGTGGGTTTGAAATCGTTAATTTTGCATATGAAACGATGTGATAAAAACGATTTTGCGTCGAAACCAAAAGAGATAATTGAATGGAGTCAAAAAAAGAACTGTAGAACTTGCTGAGATGCATTATTTCCATGATAATAACGGTGATGTTTATTATTTACTATTTTAAGAAAATTAACGAAAATGCTAATAATAGCACTAACTTTAAACTAATTTACTTTTAAAAGAATACTAAATTCACTTAACTGAAAGGTATTAATACATTTTTCACTGTAAAATTTTCCTAGCTTTCGAATAAAAAGAAAAAAAGTACAATAAGTGCCATAATTTTTCAATTAGAGCTGGTACTAGTGAAAATGAGATAAAAATATCCAAGTTGAATAACCCAAAATCATGAAAATAAGAAAAGATAAGTGTATCATGTCAAAGAACGAATTAAGCAGCTCATCAAGACTAACAATCTGAATTATTAAAATGATGTGGTTAACTATTAGGATTTTCAAGAAATGAACGAAAAATCGTTTAAAATTGTTTAATTTTCAATAAATTACTTTGAAAAGGCTACTTAAACTTATTAGCTGAAACATGTGAGGGCATCACTCAATGCGAAATTTTCTCATCTTTCGAATGGAACTAAAACATTAAAAATACAAAGTATACTTTTAAAGTTAGAGGTATTTTAAGACAAATAAGTTTTTTACACTAAAGGTTCAATAACTCTGTAACGGTTGAGATTTGATGGTATGTGTAGAACAATTTTTTTCTCCAAATATGGCAGTCTATCACCCCCCGAGAGATTCTCAACCATGAACCAAACACCCTGTATTACATTTTATTATTATGCATGACATGACAAATATACAAGAAAAGGAATCATTATTCGAGTTCTAAAATTTTGTAAAAGAAAAAACAGCCACGGTAATATTGAACTGAAAAAAGGTGCGAAATCGGCAAAGTCCCAAAAAGTCGATTTTTATAAAAAAAAAATCTCGAGATAACATAAAATCTCGACGTTTCATGCATTTTAAAAATGTTTGGCATCAAAAATACGAATTCGATTTCTGAAATTTCATAGGGTCCCCCCTTTGAAAAAAAATTTTGAGTTCCGGCTTATATGGGAATTTCATATGTGACCGGGCGGTTTAGTCTATATTTCCGGACCCATGTAAGCGATTCGAACGAAATTTTATAGACATCTGTGGGGATATTATAGCTATCATTTGGTACTAAGCTTGTGAAAATCGGCCGAACCATTTCCGGGAAACTGATGTGAGTTCGTCAATTTTGAAAGATGGCCGCTTTTCCCGGGCACTTCCGGAACCTTCTATGGTGGTCAATGTAGTCAACGAAAGTTTTGTTGGCCGTCGGTGACTTAGAACTGCAAATTTAAGTTGTTTGAGAGACATTTTAGCGAAATTTTTACCTTTTTTGCTTTCATCGGAGTATCGGTTTGAATCGCAATTTGCTATGTGATCGCACGCCACAACCTGTAACTCCGGAACCGGAAGTCGGTTCGGGATGAAATTAAATAGCCATTCATTTGAGACTAAGTTTGGTTGAATCGGTCTAGCCATCTCCGAGAAACCGATGTGACTGTTATTCTGAATTTGGATACTTCCGCCGGGGCTTCCAGAACCGATGATGGTGGCCAAAGAGACTTTGAATGGATGTTAGTGACCTAATACTACAAATCGAAACAGTTGTGGTCATATTTTGGAAAAATTTTCACCTTTATACATTCATTGCAGAATTTATTAAAATCGACATTTTCTGCGTGATCGTGCTCACCACCCTGTAATTCCGGAACCGGAAGTTGGATCCATCAGAAATTCAATAGCAGCCTATGGGAACGTTGCACCTCAGAGCCAGAAGGCGGGCCCAAAAAGCAAGGTCGGAACCAGATAGAGAAGAGCGTAAGGCAGCGTTTCGGGAAGCTAGGGCCGCTTTAAAACGGGAGATCAGACTTAGCAAGTCAGAGTGCCACAAGGAGCTATGCCGAGAAGTAGTCGCCAATCCCTGGGTTGACGCATACCGAGCCATGACACAGTGGCACGACTTAGAACAAAAGGTGGACTAAAGTCCAAATTTTTCCGTATCGGTTCATATAGGACGTTTTTATGTAATTTTGGTACGCTGAATTCGTTTTCGATGTTAAAACATTTCAAAAATGAACATTTACTATTCATTAGGGTGCCTCAAAATTTTTTTTTTTTCTAAATCGTTCTTAAAATTTGTGTATATTAATTTTCGTGTGCTAAATCGTTTTGGATATTAACATTTACAAAAAAGTTTCATACATTAGGGTGGCTCAAAAATAAAAATTTTGTTGTGAAGGTTTAAAATTTTTTTAAAGACATTTTTGTGCGCTGAATTCCTATGTTAGTTATAAAAAATAGAAATTAACTTTACTGCTTATTAGAGTGGCTCAAAAGTAAATATTTTGTCTTTTATAAAGATTTCTTTCAATTGTGATTTCGAAATTTATTTTCCGAATTGAAACGAATTGATTGACATCTCATTATGGGGCTTTAGAAATGACTATATTATTTTAAAGGATCAAATAAGATGGGATTGTCTAATTTTGGAACGTTTAATTCATTAGTGGGTTACTTGGCATGAAAACTACATTTTTAATGTAGAATACATTTAAGCTTTCAATATAGGGGTCCCGTTTCAAAATATCGGCTGCGGCGCCGCGTCAGATTTTGAACGTTAATAACTTTTATCATACTTAACAGAATGATTTGATTTTTAGGCCAATTTGTTGAAAATATGTTCCTCTATGCTGTATTAAAATTTGAAGTATGTATAACATGCACTAATAACAAAAAATTGTGTTTTGAAAAATCTTTCGAAAACGACTCGGAAAAGTGAAAATTTTCAGCCCATCCCGCACACAGCCGTCACTTTGGTAGACCAACCGAACAATAAAATAATGAAAAGTTTATATATAGGTCCACTACATGTTTGTTCCTATGATTATTCGCATTGGGTTGCTTGACGAGAGCAGTTGGTGGGGGAAAGACGGTATATTCCTTTGGTTAGGCCATTAGAAGCCGGACGGAAAGGAAAGGCTCATGCACGGCACGAGAACGAGCGCGAAAGCGATAGTAGTGCATATTAGCGCGATTATAAAAATATCTGTCGGTCGGTTTTTCTCATCATTCGTATTCGTTCAAGTTCAAGCACTAGCAAGCAGCCAGTCCACCGAAGGAAAGCAGTTGGCGATGACGACGGTCGGAAAAAGTGCCCCAGCTACTGGTGACTCATCACAACCCGATCAGGAACTGTCGCCCTGCAAGAATTTCGCCCCAACTAAAGGGCAACAGAGAAACTAATCTGCGTTCTAATAAGAGTTAAACTGGCTCACCGTGTCCGCGGGGAGTGCGTCTGAATTATGCTCCCGCAATAAAACAATAAACGGTTCTTTGCAGGACCAATTAATTGTGTTCTAATAAGAGTTAAACTGAAATTTACATTTTATGGTGTATAACAAATAATTTTCAGAAAGCTATATAAGAAATACGATGTGTGGAAAGAAAGAAAGAGAATTTAAATTATCCTCTCTCGCTCGTTTTCGTGCACTGCTTTTCCATTCCTTTCTGCTGCTAATACTATCATAACAAACGAATGTGGGTGTTCCCCACCATCCCATGGCCAGTATCACCGCTAACAAATAAGACAAAAGAATTTAAATTTGTGAAAATCTTTTCCTTCCTTCTTTTCAAATCTGCAACATTCTTTGAAAATATTGTTGGAATGTTGTTATTGAAAAAGATGGGTGGGTAATGTCTGCGACATAACCGGAGAGATGTAGAATACATAAGGAACACGTTCTTCAAATATGTTGATACTCATTGGAATTTTCGGACAAAAGGTGATTTGGGCGAGGAATATTTCAAATTATTCTTTACAAAAATGATGGTGGTCCTGAAAAGGACCGGTTTTGTTGGCGTTGTTGGCCTTGGTGAGGGAGATGGCTAACGATGAAATTAATTGTTAGCATGAGGAAGTCGCGTAGTACTGGCCAATGGAAGAACAGATAATAATTGATTCCTGAAAATCAATTTTTCTTTATTCATGTAAATTATACATACTTACAAATCTAACAGAAGATTCCTGATCATATTTCTGAATCATTAGTGCGAACATTGTGTAATTTGGTTAAGTACAATGAAAGTTACAAACTTTCCAAACTCGACCTTCTGTTCATTCAGAAATATTGAAATGGGGTGTCGTGGTCACAATAAAATCCTAATGAGTATCAACATATTTGAAGAACGTGTTCCTTATGTATTCTACATCTCTCCGGTTATGTCGCAGACATTACCCACCCATCTTTTTCATTTTCAGAACAAACATTTTGAGCGTCTTAGTGGAATATTGATTTACATTCACTAATCAACAAGATGGTTAACGATTTTGTTGGTTGTGTGTTTTAAGTTGCTTAGATTGCTTATTCCATACCTTAAATTAAAATAGATCCAAAATCCTTTTTTCGCGTATATGGTTCATTTAAAAATGGTCATATTTTATTTGGATAATATCGCATACCCTTAAGCTATATCAGTGCTATGCAAACTCGGAAAAAATAGTCTCACCAAATGACTAGAACTCAACTGTGTTCACTCAATTTGACAGTTATTGCGTAAGTTAGCAAAAATAGTTCATGAAACATTTTATGACACATTTCAGATGGTTGAAAATATTTACTGAATTTTAAACATTCTTAATTCCTTTACCACTTAAAAACCATACTTCCCACTCGGCTCCTCACTCTTGATCACTAGTAAAACCCTTGTAGATCATGCTCTAAATGCTATTTGAAAGTTGTGCATAAATTAGTGTCATTATTCTAGTCATAAAGTGAATATTCAAATTAAATATCAGTAATAACCATGCGTCTCCATCCACAGTTTTCAAATTTTGACTGCTTATCGCAAGTTTTCGCAAAACTAGCATAGGCTCATTTTAAAGAGGAAATGAAAAGCTTTCGAATGAATATAGTGTGATCGCGGGCATTCACGGGCGTCGTTGTTGTTATCGCTTTAGAAGTTCGAATTCAATAAAAATTCATGACAAATAGTTATCTAAACACTAACTAAACCAACTAGTGACTTATTTTTGGCGATTTTACGATGTAATTTTATCACACGGATAATTTTGGTGAAGTAATGCAATTCATAAAATCAACCGTTTCTTTGAAAAACGAGAATAACCGTATATAGTTCCTATAGTCAAATAATGCAAAAACACTTGAGTTATGCCCTTCAAAAAGCTGTCAAAAATTCATTTTCCATTCAAAACACCTAAAATCTCGCGAAAATGTCTCTGATGGCTCAGCTGATACGAGAAAAATACTAGTGAGAATATCGCATAACCTTCATATATAGACTTAAGTCCGGGCTCGTCCCACTGTACATGATGGCGAAAATGAAGGGTCCGACGACGCCAGCCGAAATGTGTCCGAGCAAGCTGAAGATAATCGTCGAGTTTTTTCCCGAAGCACGATCCAACTATATGGCCACCGACACCGTACGGCGAAGAAGAAGGAACAAGCACGGATCGGCAAATGACTAACGACGAGCTAGCAGAAGCATCGAAGCGCCTAAAATCTAAGAAAGCCCCTGGTCCGGATGGAATACCAAACGTGGTACTGAATGCTGCGATCCTGGCATATCCGGACATGTTCAGGATAGTGATGCACAAGTGCCTAAATGAAGGCAACTTCCCCGAAATGTGGAAGGTCCAGAAGCTGGTGTTGCTGCCGAAGCCAGGGAAGCCACCTGGCGACCCGACCTCGTACAGGCCCATATGCCTGCTGGATTCACTCGGAAAACTCCTGGAAAGGATCATTCTTAACAGGTTGACGAAATTCACGGAAGGTGAGCGCGGACTGTCCAAGATGCAATTCGGTTTCCGCAAAGGAGCATCGACAGTGGATGCAATTTGGATAGTGCTCGAGAGTGCTGCATAGAATGAGGGTTCCCGACTATCTATGCCAGATCCTGAAGAGCTACTTTCAGAGCAGAGTGCTGCTGTACGAGACGAGCGAAGGACAGAAGTCACTGCGTGTCACAGCGGGCGTTCCTCAGGGCTCCATTCTCGGTCCAACCCTTTGGAACGGGATGTACGATGGGGTCTTAACGCTGCAGCTGCCTAGGAAAGTGAAAATCGTTGGTTTCGCGGACGACGTGTCACTAACGGTGATGGGTGAGACACTCGAAGAAGTGGAGGTGTCGGTGATGGAGACAATAGACGCGAGCGAGAGCTGGATGAACGGGGTCAAGCTGCAAATAGCTCACCACAAGACGGAGGTGTTGTTGGTCAGCAACTGCAGATCGGTTCAACGGATGCAGATCGAAGTCGGAGGGCACGTAATTGCATCGAAACGTGCATTGAAGCAATTGGGAGTTATAATCGACGACCGGTTGAGCTTCAACAACCACGTTGATTACGCCTGTGAAAAGTCGGCGAAGGCAACGAACGCAATAGCGAGAATCATGCCAAACGTCGGCGGTCCGAGAAGCAGCACGAGACGTCTGCTATCTACTGTTTCGTCATCGATACTCCGATATGGGGTTCCTGCCTGGAGTGCTGCGCTGAAAACCAAGCGGAACCGTGAAAAGCTAAACAGGACATTCCGACTGATGGCCGTACGAGTCGCGAGTGCCTACAGAACAATATCGTCGGAGGCAGTATGCGTTATCGCCGGGATGATCCCCATCTGCATTACCCTGGCGGAGGACGTGGAATGCTATCAGCGGAGAAATGCACGTAACGCTAGGAGACTGGTTCGAGCGGATTCGTTGGCTAAATGGCAACAGGAGTGGGACAACGCGGAGAAAGGAAGGTGGACCCACCGACTCATCCCAAATGTATCGGCCTGGGTACATAGGAAGCATTGAGAGGTAAACTTCCATTTGACGCAGTTTTTGTCCGGACACGGATGCTTCCGGAAGTACTTGCATCGGTTTGGACATGCTACGTCACCCCTTTGCCCGGAGTGTGCGACTGTGCAGGAGACACCGGAACAAGTGGTCTTCGAATGCCCTAGAACCATGAATCGAATGGTATATGTCACTCGGCCCTCCGGGCCTCCGTTATAAAATCGGTTTTCAGAGCAATTGCAATACCTTTCTATTGAGAAAGGCAAAACAAGTTGGATTTAAAGGAATATTCGAGGTTGTCGCGTTTTGAGATAAACGCGCTTAAAGTTTTGAGAATTAATTCAATAAGTATTTTAAAAGATTCGAAAGGAAGGACGTAATCTGCCACAATAGATCTCAAAAGTTCGCACGGATAACCTTAGGATTGTGCTATTCGATCTAGAGCAAGCAAAGGACGTTATTGGCGACAAGTCTTTTATGGCAGACTACCTCGTCTACATACCCTCTCACAAAGTTGAGATCGACAGTGTAGTCAGCGATTCAAGTTTGTCATGTCGTCGCTGTTGTGCTATCTTATGACAAACGCCATTTCGGGGGTAAACTGAGTTAGATAAGCCACATTACTTAAATTCTCTACAAAATGGAATCTTGATTTTTTTTTTAAATTTCGACTTATAATGTAAAGGATCAGCATCATTTCAAACTTTAAACTCTTGTGTTGGAAATACTGAAAAGTGTATATATTGTGGGAAGAATCTGTATCGTCGATTACCAGTCCTCACAAATAAACATTAGGCTCGCTTAACTCAGGAAGAGTGTTTCCCTAGCGGTCTCCATGTGGGATATGTTTTGTTGCTCCTAAAAACGATAGGCAGACGAGATTCCTTGTAAAGGTTTAAATTTTCTCTTGAGCTGTCGCTTAATATAACAGCTCTGTCACAAAGCTAAAACAAACTGTTGGTCTAGGACACTTGAGATCAAGCAAGAAATTTCCAGCACTTTCAGAAATTCAGAAAAACGCTTGCACCAGAGAATCAATAGATGGTGTGGCCTAGGTTGGGTACCCGAAAGTTTGTAATATTGCGCCTTCCGGCACCGAGCATTCTTCAATTCTCAAGGTACGGCAAGGGGTTATCTTCTCGATGTTAAACGCTCTTAACATAGATTCTTCCGTTTAATTAAAATGTAAAAAATGACGGCACTTGCATTTTACCATCAAAACAGATACTAGTATTTCAACTACGACGTATAGTCTTTTTCTCTACTGGAAGAGTACTCTCTTCCAGCATCTGAACCATGCATTAAAAATTAAGTATCAGATTCACGGTCGGCGCGCGACCCTTCAAGAATACACGCGAATATGCGAACGGCCACGCGGTTTCATACACGCGACAAACACGTTAACATACAAACACTCGATCCCTTTGCGATCATCTGCGCACACCTGCACCCGCGATCACACAAACAGGATATCGCCCCGATCACAAAGTGAGCGTTTTAGCACTTAAATTTACAAACGCAATCTGAAAAGTGAACCTGCAAACGCCCATGTTCGCGCGATCATGAATCGGTTACGCCCGGAAGACCCTACTTCATTTATTTAGTACAACATCAATTTCATGATAACACTGAATCAACAATTTGCCTCCACAATACTCGATTTGAAACTGCAGCTCTCCATCGTCGGTTACGCCCAACATTCGCTAAATCACGTTCCACCTGGTCCGTCTATCGTGCTCTCTGCGCTCCCCTCGCCTTCTTGTACCAACCGGATCATTAGCGAACACAGGATTGTTGTCCGACATTCTTGCAACATGCCCTGCCCACCATATTCTTCTAGCTTTGGTCACCTTTTGGATACTGGGTTCGCCATAGAGTGCAGCGAGCTCGTGGTTCATCCTTCGCTGCCACACACCGTTCTCCTGCACACCGCCGAAGATCGTCTTTAGCATCCGCTCGCTCAAAAACTCTTAGCGCTTGCAGGTCCTCCTCGAGCATGGTCCAAGTCTCATACCCGTAGAGAACCACCGGTCTTATAAGGGATCATCCATAAATGACGTAGCATTAAATGGGGGAGGGGGGGTGTTTTGTATTTTGTGATGATGTGTGACGACAGGAGGGTAGGGGGTCTTGTCATGCTACGTAGTTTCTTCTGGAGCCCATAGTAGGCCCGACTTCCAGTGATGATGCGTCTTCGGATTTCACGGCTTACGTTATTGTCAGCCGTTAATAAGGTAGGCAAAATCCCCCACTACCTCGAAGGTATCCCCGTCGATCGTAACGCTGTTTACTAGCCGGACGCATTTAGCACCAGTCCGAATTGGCCGGATTTCGTGAGGATCGTGCCAGGTTGTTGAGCCCGGCTCGTCGCATAACACCTTCTAGATTGATGTTGAATGGTAGACACGAGAGTCCATCACATTGTCTCAGTCCCCGTCGAGATTCGAATGGACTGGAAAGTTCACCCGAAATCCTTACGCTGTTTTGTACACTGTCCATCGTTGCTTCGATCAGTCGAGTCAGCTTCCCGGGAAAGCTGTTCTCGTCCATGATTTTCCATAGCTCTACGCGGTCGATACTGTCGTATGCCGCCTTGAAGTCGATGAACAGGTGATGTGTTGGGACTTGGTATTCATGGCATTTCTGGAGGATTTGCCGTACGGTGAAGATTTGGTCTGTTGTCGACCGGCCATCGATGAAGCCGGCTTGATAACTTCCCACGAACTCATTTACTTTAGGTGATAGACGACGGAAGATGATCTGGGATAGCACTTTGTAAGCGGCATTCAAAATGGTGATCGCTCGGAAGTTCTCACACTACAACTGGTCGCCTTTCTTGTGAATGGGGCAGATTACCCCTTCTTTCCACTCCTCCTGTAGCTGTTCGGTTTCCCAGATCCTGACTACTAACCGGTGCAGACAAGTGGCCAACTTTACCGGGCCCAACTTGATGAGTTATGCTGCGATACCATCTTTGCCAACTGCTTTATTGTTCTTGAGCTGTTTGATGGCATCCTTAACTTCCCTCAACGTGGGAGTTGGTTCATTACCGTCCTCAACTGCACTGACGTAGGCAAATCCTCCGTTGCCTTGGTCATCTGTACCTACATTCTCCTCGCCGTTCAGTTGCTCGTCGAAGTGCTGCTTCCACATTTCGATCACCTCACGGTTGTCTGTCAGGAGGCTTTCGTCCTTATCCCTACATATTTCGGCTTGCGGCACGAAGCCTTTGCGGGATGCGTTGAGCTTCTGGTAGAACTTCCGTGCATCTTGAGAACGGCACAGCAGCTCCATTTCCTCTCACTCCGCTTCTTCTAGGCGGCGTTTTTTCTCCCGGAAGAGGCGTGTCTGCTGCCTCCGCTTCTGTTTGTATCGTTCCACATTCTGTCGGGTTCCATGCTGCAGCATGACCACTCGCGCTGCATTCTTCTCCTCCAAAAGCGCTCTGCTCTCCTCGTCGAACCAATCGTTCCGTCGTCTCCGTTCCTCGTACCCGGCAATGTCCGCAGCTACGTTGTTGATGGCTGCTTTTACTGTTCTCCAGCAGTCCTCTAGAGGGGCCACGTAGAGTTCTCCCTCGTCCGGTAACGCTGCATTGGGGTGCTGCGCGTAGACAGTGGCGACATCTGGTTGCTTCAGTCGCTCCAGATCGTACCGAGGCGGAAGTCCCTACTCTCGATCCTAGAAACCAGAGTCCATGCCTCCAGTTGAACCAATAACAAAATGACGTTCATGTTCACTAGACAACACGTTCCATTATGACATGACCGGGAACTCTTTAATATAGAAGAACATACTCTCTTCTAGCATCTGAGCCGTACACCGAAAATTAAGTATCAGTTGCACGGTCCGCGCGCGATCATCCAGGAACACACGCGAATATGCTGCGAATGGACACGGTTATAAAATCCAATTTATACACGCGAAGTTCTATACACGCGATCGAACACGTTAACGTACAAATGCTCGAACCCCCTTCGCGATGACACGCGCGATCGTGAAGTCCCAACACCCGCACATATCTGAACCGTACAATGAAAATCACAGTCAGAATCAAGGCCCGCTGCAACTGGCCTAAAGCAAAGTTTAAGTGAGTGACATTTCCCGTCTCGTCTGCAATCATAATCAGTGATTCTGACTGGGAATCCTTCCGAGACCCTACCAGTTCCAGTAGGACAACTCTCAAAAATAATGCAAAATAAGAAAATGTACAAAAAAATGTTGCAATTATGCCTAGCTCGATAATAATTTACTTCTGCTAACAATTACTTTAACGTGTGATGAAAGGAAAATCTTTTCTATGATAAACCAAACTGAATGACACAACATTACGCTCTTTTGACAAACGTGCTCAAAACATTTTGTAGGCATTCGCTAGTTCATTCGATTTTGGAAAATCTATCTCGTGGTGCAAACCAAGAACCAATTAGCATTAAACTCTAGCTGTCCAATATTTTAAAATAAAATTCGTAACGTTGAAAGAGTGAAAAAAGTTTTACTGCATCGTGAAAAGAATTTTACTGCACCGCCTAATTTATACATAATTCTAATAGCTATTCTCTATTATCTCGATTTACAGGCTCTAGCCTCGTTTGTAAAAGGAATACGTTCCGGACGGATACGGCCACATTGCTACTGATCAAATTTTCGCACCAACGATTGTTCGAATCGATACGAGGTACGACAATCTATCCACCGACACGATAACGCGGCCGGCTAAGTGATAGAGAGAGAGAAAGAGAGGAACGGATCCAAACACATAACTTCTAGCCAGATTGGCACGGTACCAAAAATATTAATATCACTACCCACCAAAACCAATCTCTGCTATCGTGTACTCCCCAATCCACAACCAGGAGTTGCAACTGAAACCTAAGGAATAAACATCAGCCACCACCACCAGCGCGCCACCCGATTGCAGCAGTGGTGGCTGGCCTCTGAACTTACCAAATACATGTGTGGGGTCACACGGCGGTCACTGCTGTTACCACCACCCCGTGCTGCTGCCATCATAGACGTCGAGGAAAAAGTGGAAAAGGTTGAATCTCTGCTGCCAACATCGACACTTGTTCGGTTTTTGCGGTAGCGAACAATTTGGATCGAAATCAAATTCGAATCTAGGACAATACTGGATTGGTCTTAACAACTATAGACCAAAAAACGAACACCCAACCAGCAGCAGACATGACAGCGACTCAACCGAATCGGGAATTTGTCGAAGGATGGACACTAGCACAAACTCTCGGAGAAGGTGCTTACGGGGAGTAAGTAACTGATAAAAAAAAAATTGATCCTTCATCACCATTGGCGGCTTTTAGGGATGTCGATTATTCCAACTGACCGTCAGATTTGTTTTGCTAGAATTTATAAAAAAGAGGATTCTTTTGCTGGTATAGATGGAATAAATGACATCCCGGTTCGATCACAATTTCGCTAATCACCGTACCTATCCTGACGTTGTCCTGTTTTTACTCATTCTCTGCTGGAATGTATGTATACGCGTGCTCATGCTCCGGTTTCTCTCCTCTTTTTGCCAAACACCCACCCGCCCGAAAATAACCCACCGATCCACCACAAACACACTTGCGAAATCACCGCTGTGTGCAGAGTGAAACTGCTCATCAACCGCCAGTCGGGTGAGGCCGTCGCTATGAAGATGGTCGATCTGAAGAAACATCCGGACGCGGAAAGTTCCGTCAAGAAGGAAGTCTGCATCCAGAAGATCCTGCAGCATCCAAACATACTGAAATTTTTCGGCAAACGAACGCAGGGCGACATCGAGTACATCTTCCTGGAGTATGCCTCCGGCGGGGAGCTGTTCGATCGGATAGGTAAGTTGTTTTATTACTTTTCGGCCAAATTGTATGGAGTGAAGTTTTTTATGCTTAGGAATAACTCTTTGCCTCGTCCTTTGTGCGCCTGTTATTGGTGGTTTGTAAGGTACAGACAATTTTGTTTTCAATGTGCACTCGCTGTATGCGCGAAAATGGCTGCAACATCATAAAGTGGATATTTAGTTAGGAAGGTAGATTTTATGGGAGTCCTTCCCCCATCATTGAAATTGTTCGGGATTGGGGGTGTTGCGTTTAATTCAGGAAAATATACATTTAATAATTGTCGATTGTGTCTATTCTCAATTTAATTACTTTAAAATGAGGTGTTATGGGAGTCGGGTGTCACATTTAGTTATGAATTTACTTTAAATTGTCAGGATTAGGATTGTGATCCATCAATTCCAATGTTTTAAAACGTGCTCTAAACCAACAACTAAATCAACCACGTGCGCTCGGTTATCTACAAATTCTTTTGAATCTCATTTCAGAACCAGACGTCGGGATGCCCATCCCGGAGGCGCAGCGCTACTTCAACCAACTGCTGGCCGGGGTTGACTACCTGCACACACGAGGAGTGGCCCATCGGGATCTGAAACCGGAAAACTTGCTGCTGGATGAGCACGACAACGTGAAAATCTCCGATTTCGGAATGGCTACTATGTTTAGGTATTAGGTACAATTCTGCAGCGCGGTTGAACAGAACGATCTAAAAATAAAATTGATTGGTTTCTCTCTTTCCAAATCCCCACTTTTGATTGCGTGTACAGAATGAAAGGTCGCGAACGGCTACTGGATAAGAAGTGCGGCACGCTGCCCTATGTATCACCGGAAGTGCTGGTAAAGCCATATCAAGCAACGCCCGCCGACATCTGGTCCTGTGGGATCATCCTAGTCACTATGCTGGCAGGCGGTAAGTGCAATATTCGGTTCTCTTTCAAAATGCACAGCTCTTTCATTTTATTTTATTGAACATAATGGTACGCTTTTCATTTCCGCTCGAATGCTTCGTGAATGTTTGAACTATGCATTTTTATGTTAAGCCCAATTAAGTTCAGCACAACTTTTTGCCTCAATTGTATCATAAGCATATTTGCTGCCACTCAGCAGTCACGTCCATAATCATTCACAGAAACCATGGAATGATTCGATAAGCTTATAACCTATCCCCAGCACACCGCCAAAGCTCAGTTATCAGAAAAAGTGAACCCATGCATAAAAGCCCAAAGACGCAAGTGTGTTTTGCAATGTTTGTTTGCCGTAAAAAAGCTAAGCTAAGATCGATCACAACGCGTGATTAACTGCTACCAGATTATTTATTTTGCTCGAATCCCGCAAATGAAATAAACTAAAAGCATAAGCCGCGCTGCACCTGTATTTTGAACAATTTTGTGAGTGTTTTTTTTTCTTTCGTTTATGGTATAATTTCCGGCTGAATCTTTGGTATTCTAGCTGTAGAATGTTGAGTTTGTTACAGTATCTTCTAAAGCTTTAGTACCAGAGGTCCAACTGGGAATTGCTTGCTGCACTGGTTGTCGTTGTTTTTAAGTTTGCCAAATCCATTCACTTCTCTTATACTAAACGCTAAATGTAAGCCGCAATCGGACCGAACATACCAATCACCCGATGAATTAAAGCCGAGCTTGGTAGCTTGTGTAATGCCTATTATCGAAATAAAGCAAATAACTACTTAACAAAGAAACCATAAAGTGTGTGTGTGCGAGAGCGTAATCGTATGTTTCAGCAAAAGAATCTATTGTGTTTTACGAGTGAAATACGGAAAAAGCTAATTTTATATATGATTTTGAATGTACTAAAATGTTTTAAACTAAATGCACGCTTGTAATGCTCGTTGATTGTTGATTGCTAAGTGTAAAGAAGACTATCATCGTCACGTGACCATAATGTTGAGCTGATCAATAGTGATAATCAAACAAACCAAAAAGGACTATTGCTGCGAGATGCCGCAAAAAATATTCAAATGATCATTTTAATTAGTTCATTTTATATAAACCATCATAGGAATAGCATTCACGAAGCATTCGATAGAGGTAAATATTTGCCTTATCGTAAGAATAAAAAAAATCCTTACTATCTTGTATCTTGATCGGTAAATCTAATGATTTTATGCTTCTAAACAAAAGAATATCTCGGTTACCTGCACGCGACCATGGCGACGATTGTGCATATTGCCATTATAAAGAGTTTATGTGACAATAGGCTATACGGGAAAACTACATGTGAAACTCCTTCCCCACGCCGATAAGTAAAAGCAAAAGCAGAGCATAAGACCGAAAGCGACCACCGTGCGTTTTAATACTTACATCCGCCGTTCATTCACGGTTGGGTATTTCCTTTATACACACACACAAGCGGTTGCTCTCTGCCAAGTATAAAGTAACGAGGAATGCGCATGTCCCGTCTCGCGGTATAATTGTGGAAGTTGGTATTATCATTCGGTTTTGGGGCTTGCAAAAATCACTACCACACACTAAGGCAGCATTTGCTAGACGGGACCGACTCCATTCATTACAATCCTTGTTCGTGTTTCGTCTACCGTTGCGCTAGAATGTACATCCGATGTCGAACCATACTTTCGTTATCGAACATGTGATTTCTCCTGGAATCTGCTAGAGACTTCCACGAAGTCATTTTTTTATAACATGTGGTATTTCTATCGTTGGTTAGGATGAACTGAGGATCACAATTTCCACAAACTCTATTCTTGGATGAAACGATTGTCCGGAAAAGCAGTCCCGATTGTGGACCATTCCTAGAATAAGCAGACCATGACTTTCATCCGATTCTCATAAGAAATATACGACAACTTTAAATACGTAACCGTTCTACCTAATTTTACAGTATAGATATTTTTTAGCATGAACTGCCTATAATCGCAAAATAGTCCCATGTAGATGGGGACTGATTTGCGAGCATGGACAGTAATGGTTGGAGATTATTTTGCACATTGATTTGTCAAAATTATCACTTGGTATGAAACCATTTAACATAATCGCTGTTTCAGTTACTAAGTACGCTCAGAACAAAACAAAATGCTGCGACATTCTTTTTAACCTGTTTTAGCATACAATTAATATTTCATCTTTGATAACTGAAAAAAAATTGGAGTGAGCCATTTGGTGTAATCATTTTGCGTAAGGTCATTTGACATAATGAATGGTTAGCATAACGGGCATTTGGCATAATTTTGAGCTACACTGCGGGTCATTTGGCTTGATTATTTTTAATTTCTTGAAAGCAGTAATGTAGTAATTTGGCATAACGGACATTTTGCAAATCGATCACACTGAAGGTCATTTGGTATAACGGACATTTGGCATAATTATTTGTTTCTTCACGGAATGGTCATACGATTCGCTCTCGTAGCACGAAATCGTATCACTTCCCCTGATCGAGAAAACAGTTGCCCTATGAAATTTTCTCCACACGTGTGTCTTTTCCGTCAGTGAGTTGTCGCTTCTTAAAACAGCGTTTCAACAATTAAAAATAGTTTTCCTATTATTTCTAGAGAAAATTTTCAATAGGACGTAAGTAACAATGAGAGATTCTCTTTGGGGTCTTTCTCTTCTGTTCATTACTCGGCCATTTTAACATTTACTACTCTACTCTTTGCATAATATTCTAGTAAAAACCGTCGACTTTCGATATGTATAGGAAAATTAGTGCAAAGTGTTGTAATGACGTCGTAAGAAACGAAAGAGAAACTAAACAAAGAGAGGCTCTCAATGTTACTTACGTCCTATTGAAAATTTTCTCTAGATTTGTTTACTTGTGCAATATTCATCTGACAACTTCGTCTTAACGAAAAACTTGTAATTTACACTTCAAAACTAATGTAAGATACGCATTGTTTGTAAACGTTGTCAAAACGTGCTAATTGACATTAAAATTGAAAACATTATTATATTCTTCCTGAAATCAGTGGCAAATGGAATTGAAGGGATCATTCGAACCATAGACTGTGTTTCTTAGCGTTATCTGTAAAAATTGCCTGGATCGACGAACACGCTCAGGAGCATAACTCCGCAGACTTCCAAGTAGTTCGACACCTTTATTTTTTTTGCACTAAGAATTTTCGCTCCAAAGACAGTCTGATCTATCATACGACGGTTTTACAGCGTTTCGATGCCCAACAAAGCAAGTCTTCATACGGTGGCAGAGTAAGCAGGTCGCGCCAGCGGAGATTTCAAAGTACGCATCTCACAAATTTGCGTTGGATCTTTTCAATTCTAGCGATCCATACTGCCACATAAGGGGTCCAAACAACTGAGTCTTACTCTAAAATCGATCGGACAAGCGAGAAGTAAGGAGCACGTAGACACAAGGGATCATCAAAGTCACGAGCAGTTGTCAAAATAAAACTTAGTTGTCCAAAAACATTCTCGCCTATGGCGGAATAATGCATCTTGAATGTCAATTTTGAGTCAAGTAATTCTCCAAGGTCCTTCACTTGACCATCACGATGGAGTCGCTCTCTTTAAATTATGGACTTTCTGCAGCGACAAAACGAAATAAAACAGCATTTCGAGACACTGACTTCGAGGTGGTTGCAGGTGCACCGGCAAGCAAAACGATCCAGGAGCTCTTGAAGAAACCGCTGGCCAGGAGGGTTACAAGGTCATTGAAAAATAGTATGAACAATAGTGGACTTAGATTGCTTGCTTGGGGCACGTCGGAGGGCTGAAGAAAACTTGGTAGATTCCGTCGACCAAATTTTTAAATTCAATCGTTTGCCGCATTAGTATGATCTGAGCCATTCGCACATTCTCACTGACACTCCCAGTTTTGTTAAAAGAATTGGATGATTTACGGTGTCAAAAGCAGCCTTTATATCCGTGTGAACTGTGTCGACCTGTGTCCCACTATCCATTGCAATGATGCAAGACGATCTAATCTCGCAAAGGTTACTGTTCACCGATTGTTTAGTATGAAATCCGTGTATACAAGGACTGATATAGCTCCTGCACTGCCCATAAAAGCATAAGAGTCCCATATTGAAAAACAGCAAGCCGAGAAAAACGCTGTTCTAGATTTACATTTTCAGTGAGCCTTATGGATGAGACAACCATGTTTTTGTATTTTTTTAGATATTTTCTGAACAAACCTGGTAATCTTATTTGTGCATTGTGATTTACTGCTCATAACAGCATAAGAGTCCCATGTTGAAAAACAGCAAGCCGAGTAAAACGCTGTTCAAGATTGTCCCATCCATTGAGCCAAATGGATGGGACAACCATGTTTTGGTATTTTTTTTTATATTTTCTGAACAAACCCGGTAATCTTATTTGTGCAGTGTGATTCAGTGGTGATACAGAATACAATCCAACGGATAACTCATATTTGACAAAAATCCACATGGGACTCTTATGCGTTTATGGGCAGTTCAGTGGTGGTACAGAATACAATCCAACAGATAACTCATTTTTGACAAAAATCGATATGGGACTCTAATGCTTTTATGGGCAGTGCACCTACTGCACAATATCTCATTGACGAAGGTTTCGAGATACTTTGACCCAGTAACAAGTGACGTAATTCCACAGTAATTAGAAATGTTAGGTTTATCGCCCTTTTTATATACAGGCAGCATACATGATGATTTCTAGGCAGAAGAAAAATATTAAAGCTATAGAGATTTGGTGAAAATGTCTTGTAGCGGAACAATTAGTATTCCGCCACATCTTTTAAAAACACATGAAGGAATACCGTTCAGTTTTGGATTGTAGGACTGTTGCAACTTTTGAATTTTGCTTCAACCATCACTGTAGTAAAGTCAAGCACAACAAAATCTATAACATCCCTTTGAATTGAATGCAGGGACCAGTCTTGTGATCTCAGTTGCTGGTAAACGATCATCAAAAACGCTTGCGAAGTTTTGAAGGTCACATTTCTGTTCCACAGTGCGAGTGGAATGCTTTTCAACGTAAACTCCGACGCCGACGGACCTTTATAAACCGTTGAAATTTCCATCGATCTGTCAATGCATGCCGTTCTTTAAACTGTCAATGCATGCCGTTCTTTACTGGAGTTTGTTCGAACAGTTTCACATCGAGACAAGAGGCGGAAGATGCTGCTTCCGATGTTTCCAGCGGTGTGATTGATTTCGTCATTAAATAGGTTAAACAGGCATCGAAGAAACTGAAATGCTCGTTTGTCCCCGGGCCAGATGGTTTCTCTGCAAGTGTCTTTCATTGTTGTATCAATTCTTTGGCTGCCCCGCTGCGTTTAATTTTTAATCGTTCGTTTGTTCAAGCCAAATTCCCTCGCTTGAACTCGCTCCTGTCGATTGACTGCATACATCACGGCTTGATGCTAGCAGAATGGGAAAAGAATGATCGCATGGTCGTTCTAGGGGAGGATTTGTGAAGTTTCTTTTGCCGGCGTCGATGATAAAACATGATGATGAGTCATGTTCTATCAAAGACCATGCGGTAGACTTGGGTTCAACACCCAACTACTACTTAGCAGAAGACAAAGGACTCCTCGCATTTCCTTTCGATCATGTCCATATGAACCTGCATAGTCCTAGTTTTCCGTTCTAAGTTTATAATTGATTCGCTCTAGAATACCTATCCGTCTTTCAATTTCATCGCTTTCGTTTCTCTTAGTCTTAAATTTGCCGAAAATAGCCAACAAAATCGATACAGTAGAACCCTGCGGCAATTTAAACATAGTACCATAGAATACTTTTGTGTAAGCTGTCTCGTCTGGGCATTTCTTCATAATTTGTGTCTTGGTTAGATTCATATCTTTTCGGAAGAATTCTACGAGTAACTGTAGTCGTAAACCATGGAAGGCAAACTGTTGACAAGCATATGACTAGCCATTAATATTTGTGACTGTAGCGGGTCGCCAAAGGCATATGCACTGTTAGTTTCCTTCCAGACCAGGCGAGGTGGATCGAAATCACCGAACAAAAGGACAGCACTCCCATCTTTGATTTCAAACACTGCATCAAGCTGTTTTGATTTTTTTCCGGTGTTATATACAGTGCTTCCCACCAGAAGATCCACAGATTCGATAGTAATTCTGACCATTATTTGGTTCAGTGGAAAGCTGAACAATCGACAATCCATACATTTTCCTCACGGAAATCATTACACCCCCGCCGCGTCGACATAGACTATTTCTATCACAACGATCCACGCGAAAAACAAAATTAGTGTTACCAAAAAGCTGTCGAGATTGTCTATAGTCATCAAGCCAGGTTTTCGACGTCGTAATCCAATTGTGACGGGGACAGAAATACCAGATCAATCTTGGTCCTTAGTCCACGAACATTCTGGTAATAAATTTGTAATACTGATGACGAACGTCAGCTAAGAGAGGCATCGGGAAGAGAAACGTCACTATTTGAAAAGTTCTTGCCTGGTAGCACGGGCTGAAGGATCCTTTCGCCAAGCTCGACAACAGGACCAGACAACTTTGATAGCGGGAAACAGTATTATGCACGACAGGGTCGTGTGGCTCCAAGGCTTTCATAGAACTGTACAAATTGCATTCTGGTGTCCCCAAATTCGTACGAAGTGTGTCGGTTTGAAGGAATCGCATCATTATCGATGTGTGTCGTTCACAATTAGCTTGGGACATAGGCAAGCTTCCATTAATCCCAGAGTTGTCTGCGAATGTAGGCTGGAAGGCCCCTTCCAAGTCTCCGTAAACATAACCGAGACGACTAAGATGGTGGAAACTGAGCATTGAAACATGGGGATAGTTGATGGATCGGCATTGATGGATTTACATTTTCAAATTTTCATAATTGGTGGTTCATCCAATGTTTTTAATATTTAATATACATATGTATGCACTGATTTGAACATAATCAGAGCGGCTACATCAAATTATTTCTCGGGAAATGCACGATCATGGATGATAACCAGAAGTCGTTCTCTTGACATTCAAAATGATTTTATAAATCGATTTCGAGTTCTGCTGATTACGCCCTGCAAATGACACCCTTGATGATGGTTTTCACTGTTTTGTGGAAACCAGAAACCACCGCCTTGAACTTAAAAATGGCCTTAGTCATCCATTTTTGTCATCTCCTGATCAACCCCTTTCAAATGATACCAACATTGATGGTGTTTTTCACAGTTATGCGGTAACCCAAAACCATCTACTGACCACCACCTTTCAAATGATACTCATTGATGTTTTTCACTGTTTTGTGGTAACCAGAAGCCACCATCATGAATTTCAAAATCGCCTCAATCATCCATTTTCGTCGTTTCCAGACCAGCCCCTTTCAATATAGATTGATGGTAGTTCTCACTGTGTTGTGGTAACCGGAAGCCGCAATCTTAAATTTAAAAATGGCTTCGATCATGAATTTCCACCATCTGCTGACCACAGCCTCTTGGACGATTTCAACTGTTTACCCGAATCTCATTTGACTGTTGCTCATTGGGTCAATTGAAAGCGGTTTGGCAGGATCAAATGAAGGAGGTCGAATATCAACTACGACTCATCTGAAAGCGACGGTGAACGGAACATCAGTTTAATAGCAATCGATGTGTTAAATGAATATGAATATTGCCATCGCCGACTGATTGGGCGCGTTCACTTAGTTTCGAGCGAATGAACTACCAGGCGATTAATACGATAGAAGTGGGTTAACATGACTTTCACGAGATTAGGCTTAATTTTCACCTTAACCTTCCGGCAGTCGCGCTAGTGCACTGAGTGCACGCTACTCTGAAAATCTAGCGAACTCGTATTAGTGAGCCATTTGCGCGACTTCCGTAGGGTTAAGTAAATGTTCAACCTCGCGAATACTTAGTCTTATGCAAAATAAACTGGTCAACGGCAATCGTATTTGGCAGGAGCCTCACGTTTTCCTGGTAACCACGCGGAGAATAAAAGTAACAACCAAATGAGTAAAAATATCTAAAAAAATTCAAAATAAATCTGTACTTATGGCAACACTGACTGTATCAATGTGTGGTGTCTTGGAGTGCACTCCTACAATTTGTAGGAAAAATCTAAGACACTGTCGAGTGTTCAGCTCGCAGTCGAAAAACCCAATCATTCGTCAAAATAAACAAAATTGCGAAAATACATAAAAATAAGCAAAAAAAAACTTATTGCGAAAATACATAAAAATAAGCTATCAACAATTAAACATCTGTTTCGAACCTTTTCGGCAGTTCCTAGAATGTACCCATTTGCCTCCGTGTCACACTTTGCACTATTTTAAGGCGCTGACTGGTTTTACTGGTGAGCTGATAAAGCTCTGATATCGTTGCAACACATCTCAGTGCCCCCTAGTCTCGCTGCACTGTTCTGCCCTACCACACTGAATATATCGCTAGATGTTGGGTTTTTTTTTTTCAACCATTGGCTCTAATGTGAAAAAGATACTAAAGAAAAACGAAATACAAAAAAGCAGCCACGAGAGCAATGCCGAACTTCGATGATTGCTGATAAAGATGATAAATTAATATGCTTGTACATGGTGCGATACTGATATCGGTGTGTTTTCTTTCTTTCCCTTCCTGTTACCATCGATCCTGTGGTGGTCGGCTCGCTATCCGGTAACAACGCACGCTGCAGAGCTACCATGGGATCAGCCGTCGTCAGGCTGTCAGGAGTATCTCTGCTGGAAGGAGAACAAATACACCACGGCGACACCGTGGAGCAAGTTGGACACACTGACGCTGTCGCTTCTGCGGAAGATCCTAGTGCCGAATCCGTCCCAGCGATTAACACTGGATAAGATACTGGACCACAAGTGGTGCCAGATGCAATTCAACCATCAGCAAGGTAAGTGCCTGCAGGGACATACGATGATGCATGATTGTGTAGTTGGTTTTTATCTTTTGATTTCTTTCAAATATGTTATTCTTCACAGCGGTCACAATTTTTAGTTGGTTTCAATTGAAGTGCAAGTATATCAGTGTACAATTATTTTCGATGTGAAGAAAAAGTGAAAGGTTTGTGATACACACGTCTAACAGCTAGTAGCATTTGTTCCATTCCATTCTATAATTTTATAATATTCCACAGGAAACAATATATTGAAGCTAAAGGACTATTTTCCATAAAGCACCGTTCCTCAGAAAATTAATTCTCAGTAAAAAGCGTTTCCCACGAAGTATGGTATTTTGTAAGAAAATCACTCAGCATTAGAATGTTATCTATTTTGTAATACAGTGCAGACCCCATTTTGTTAGCCCTTTGGTGTTTATTAGGCCGATAATATAGGGACATATTTTTTCTTTTTTTTTAGAGCACCAAAGCTGTTGAAATATTCTTTAGTTCCTACACTTAACATGAGAGCTATATATTTCCACTAAGAGAATAAATTTTGTACGAGTTGCACAACTCTAAACACGTATAGAAGAGATAAGACGTATATTCATATGGGTTGACGTGATTTTCTTTCGTGAAATCAAGTGATTAGTTACTTCTGTTTTGTTTTTACCACAAACTTTGAGCACAATCTTTAATGATCCACTTTTCAAAAGACCTATTGTAATTTATAAGACCATTACAATTTTTTTTTATGGAAATTATGGATGCAATATGACGAGTACCGATCTTCGTATAAGTTGCCTACGAGCTCGGAGAAAAAGTGAGAAGGCACGTCATGACACCGAAAGAAGAAAACGAGCTGCAAGAACCGCTCTCAACAAAGCAGCCAAGCTGAATAAGAAAGCCTGCATTGATGAGCTGTGCCACAAAGCCAACACGAATTCTCGTGGAGGCGCCTACAAAGTTGACATGGCAAAGATAAAAGGCACAGCTGTACCCCCTGAAAGGTACCCGGAGATGATAAACCAATCTTCGCCGTACAGTGAGGATCATGAAGAAGGAGCTCGAATTACCGACAAACAGCTGACCGAGATGGCGAATCCATGAAAGTGAAGATGGATCCAGGACCAGGTTCAAACTTGGCGTTGAAAACAGCGATACATGAGAACCCGGATATGTTCAGAATGAATCGATAACTGTAAGCGACAGAAGCTGATGTTACTTCCGATGCCGAGAAAACATGGAGATCTTTCAGCGTATAGGTCAATATGTATGCAGTGCTGTGCAATCTCACGAAGGTCTTTGTTTTGTGACGGTAAATATGAAGTGACCGTATCACCACAAAAATGACGGTTATTTCATTTCCATTTTCCTCGGATAGTGCTTCAGTTAACTATCTCTCACAGAAGCCGTGCGAGAGAGAACGCATTGAAATGAGAGACAGATTGAGTACCATTTATTTTGGATTGGTATGGTAAACTAAATATTATCAGTGTATTGTATTCAGGCAGCATGCGGTGCTTTGTTGATTTTTTCTCCACCTTTCAGTTTCTTTTATGCATAGCTATTTATGTGAAACCGCCTGTTTGTTAATTCCAGCTTGTTGTTTGTAATAAGATGACCGTCATAACCGTATTTATATTGTTAATTAAACGACGGTCAATTTCCCTTCCTCTCAATAATGATTCCAATGAGTGAGAGATTCAGAAGCGAACCGTCTGACTGTTGTCAATTCATTGGAATGAGAACCGTAACTCAAAAAGCATCGCTTACTGCTTTAACTGCTAACCGTTTCATTTTCTTTTGTCTAGCTGGTTTGCCATCAGTACCGTGAGGGAGCTCAGCACTGTATGTATGTCTCTTGGTACTATTAGAGAGAGTAATCCTGAACAAGCTAACCTAGTACACAGACCCTGAGAACGACATGTCATACAATTCGGCTTCCTTATAAGCAGGTCTACAGTGAATTCCTTCCGAGGAGCTGTGCAGACGGCAAAAAAAGGATATAGCTATTGCGTGGTGGGTACCTTAGATGTGAAGAATGCTTCAATAGTCCTAGCTGGGAAGCAATCGCCCATTCGCTGTACAGCGTAAGTAACTCTGCAGGAAATTACAGAGCTATTTTCAGTACCGAATACTGATCTACGAGACAGATAAGGGAGAATGACAACTACGACTGACGTTCCTCGGCCCGACGCTGTGGAAGTATCGAAGCTGAATCTCCCAGAGATGCAACGATTTTCGGTTTCGCGGATGATGTGGCGTTCCAAGTAATCGGAGAATTACTAGAAGAGGTGAAGGCACTCGTCACGTAGACGATTGCCCGTCACATATTGCGAACGAATCTACGCTCCATCCGGTATCACTGAACCGACCTCGCCAAGTACTGGTTGGCCCTTTGAGTAGAAATTATAGACTACCCAAGTAGATTGCGACAAAACTAGGAGCTAAATGACTCGCGCAACGGGCATCGGTTTCGGAAGCAATTCCGCCGCCGAGGAATAAATGATTCATTGAGATGGCTCGCGAAAACAGGAACACACAGAAACGGGAGCCAAATGGCTCACGGAAGTTCCCCGCTGCTATTAACCGAATAGGTGTTCGGAACTAAACGGCTCTAATGTATAATTTTGTGGCAAAGACATTTATCAACGCCAATCCCCCTCCCCTAGGGTGAGGGGTTTGACGGTATTGCAAACACCATCAAGCATATTGCACGCATAAGTGCTACAGAACCTCTGATAGACTGATAGCCTCGATAGTGGCGCATCGAGGAGACCGAAATGGTTTATGGGTCTTTTTTATGTTATATGTCTTTTCATACTCTGCGCCAACCCATACTAACCACTGCGCGCTGACGTTGCCGGCTGGCGGGTCGACGTGGATTGACTTTTGCTGTGGACTATGTTTGATGGCATTATTCCACAGCTTAATGACAGTATTGGTGGAG
This sequence comes from Topomyia yanbarensis, assembly GCF_030247195.1. Classification (NCBI taxonomy): domain Eukaryota; kingdom Metazoa; phylum Arthropoda; class Insecta; order Diptera; family Culicidae; genus Topomyia; species Topomyia yanbarensis. The sequence goes on from NC_080671.1 coordinate 85,426,572, forward strand.
GGGCTCGCAGTGGGGGTCATTGTGTGTCCATTTATCGGCCGACTTCATCATCGTGCACAGGCTGATTAAATTAGTTTAATAATTAAATTAATTTGATGAATACATCAGTAGAAATCTATAAGTTATCGTTTTGTAGTAGTTGTAGTTTTTGGTACTAGTTTACCAAAATACTATCGGTCAATTTATGCACTTCTAATGAGTCTGCATTTTTTTCTTTAATCGGCACGTTATGATTCCTTTTATTAGTATACTCTATACTGCCCATAATCGCAAGTCAGTCCCATGTGACTTTCGTTCATTTTTGAGATATTCTTTGGAAGTCATCCATTTTTACATCTAGTTTCAGAAAAAACATACAAGAGAAGAGAATTGTTCTGAAAAAACATTAAAAAAATCACAAGCAAGTTTGTCCCATGTTGAAAATAACCGGAAAACAGTCCCATTTTACATGCACAACAAAATATTGCTGAAATATTTTTTTTACAAAAAAAATATATGTGAAAACAAAACGAACAAAGGAAATAAGATATTCCAACACATTTTTGTTTATTTAAGAAGTAGTGGGAGACAGTAATTCGATTATTACATATTATTTCGATTCTGGAAGGTTAGTCCAAAAATCTGCTTTTGTCTCGTCTAATAGCGGACGTAATGTATTCAGCAATGTCGTTTTACGATCCTTATCGATTCCACAAGGTGATTTTCGTCTTTTTAAAGTTTTATCCAAATCAAAATTATCAATCACCAGCTTTTGCTGCTTCTTCGAAAAAAGATTGCAACGATTTATTGGAGCTGTTGTACCAAGGCTGCTGCTGTATTCAAACTCGTAGCTTCCTTTTTTCAAGACGACCTTTTTTATGGCTTCTATGTATGGACGAGGCCTGCATAAATTCAGTGTGTACTGCGAAGCTGTTATTGAGCTTTGAAAAAAGTCGTTTGGGTACAAACTGATCACCTCAACATTTTGTTTGGCTTTACCGACGACAGAGATGAAATCGGGTGTGGTAATAACAAGCCCGCCGTGGTGCATTCCCTTTTCAACTGCTGCGTGAAAGCTGTCAGCAGCCATGAATGTATGACCCGACTCAAAATATTTAAGAACAACTTCTTTCAACTGGACTAAAGATGAATTAATCAATAGAGTGAGATGAATGAAAAAGTTCCAATTCTTATTTTGAGCGGAGCAATTGTCCAACCACAGTGTAACCTTGTCCAGATCTTTGAATCTTAATAGGACTTGATGAAAACAACTAAGTATATCGTTTGCCGACCGACCGCTAATGCTTCATCCCAAACACACGCAATGACGGGATACTTCTGTGAATACTTTCCTACCGGAGCAAATGTCTCGTTGAAAGCAAGTAGTCGTTGTGAAAAAACCACGGATTTAAGCCCTTCCAATCGAGGTATCTGAATGACCTGTAATGCATGAATATTAAACTATGATATAACAGCTCAGCATGTTTAAAACCTTCTGTAAATCCACAGCTAGTACTACTGTTTTCGGTGAAACGATTTCACCATCCTCCCGATATGCTGATCGTAATTCGCCGGCCGCACGTATATGCTGTGTAAATGCTACACATACCGCACATGAAAAATTTTGTTCTGTCAACTGCTCCTGATGACCCGATTGCTTGCGATGTTGGATAGCAGCTACACAACATTCACATTGCTCATGTCCTAGTTTAACTAGTGATATGTTCATGTCTTTCATAACTCGACAGTAGAAAGCATAGCTGACCTTCATGTTACACGTTTCTGAAAACTCTTGGTGCATTCGTTTCTCGCAAAGATCGGATGGCAGATACAAACGGTTGGGCGCATGTTTTCGCCGGTAGTGCGATATAGTAGGATTATGCGACAAAATGTGAGCTTGCATAGCTTCACGTTTGGCAGTGCCGCGTTTATGCTTTCCACGTCTTGAGGTAGATCTTTTGAACTCCACGTCTGCATCTGTGCAACGGTACAACATGTTTCTAGAGAAATATTTGAAAAGGTTAAACAAGACTTAATAGTGTATTAAAGAATACTTTACCCGCAATGCTCTCCATAGCCAATCGTGTTGAGAAAAAACTTTCGACACACGGTTATTACCTCATCGTTTCCTACCTTTAAAGTACAGCTGTAGCTGTTACGTTTCTTTAGTTCTAAACGACTTTTCGTTGAACGACGCTTTTTCACAGAGATTCTCTCAACTCTTTCCCGTATATAGCTTGCCCGATCTGTATCGTCCAATTCCCAGAATTGTGAATTAATAATCATTTGATCATCTTTTGAAATTTTATTATCACATTCTCTACGGCATCCGCAATCGATCCGTTTTACTTTATGCGCCAATTTTCGTTTTCTAACAACAAGATTCTTGCTTATTTCTTTTTTTGTCCTCTCCTTATTATTTACTCTGTTTGTCTTTCTTTTTTCCAATTTCGCTTCTTTTTCCAAAAAACTACCATCCGAATCGTACTCCATAAAACCACAACTGTCATTTTCTAAATTTCCTTGTATATTTCCATGCGGCAAACATTCTCCGAAAGCTTCTCTGAAGAAATTTTTACCTTGAGAAAAATATTCATTTTCGTTTTGCACCGCTTCGAATCCAAAAAAATCATCTTCCGAGCTCTCGTCACTACCGTACGCTTTCAAATATTCCAAGGCAGACATTCTGGAACTGTTCAACTTGTCTACTTCAAAGCGATAACAACATAACTTTTGCGAACTGATTCGAATAAATTTTAGTTGCGCAGTTAACTCAAACCGAACAGCTGTCAAAAGGGGCCCTTACACAAGGTGTTAGTAATGTCATTACTGAGCAGTAATGTCACTTTTAATGGTCGTGTCAGGCTTGTAATGACGGAATTTTCGTACAGTTCTACTGCCCATAAACGCATAAGAGTCCCATGTGGATTTTTGTCGAAAATGAGTTATCCGTTTGATTGTATTCTGTATCACCACTGAATCACACTGCACAAATAAGATTACCAGGTTTGTTCAGAAAATATCAAAAAATACCAAAACATGGTTGTCCCATCCATTTGGCTCAATGGATGGGACAATCTTGAACAGCGTTTTTCTCGGCTTGCTGTTTTTCAACATGGGACTCTTATGCTGTTATGGGCAGTCCAGTAATGTCATTACTAAATAAACTTGTGTAAGAGTTCCTAATACAATGCTCAGACATGGGACTAACGTGCGATTATTTTTTTAACTATCACAAAAAGTAACCGCATAAGAGTCTCGTGCTATTTTCTACAATATATAGTCAATATTTTTCATGGTTTTATATCATTTACAGTAGGTAGACGTTATTTTATCACATTGATTTAAGAAATATTACTTACAATATAAAAAACACTCATAGAAAAGAAAAACCAATCAAAAATTTCAATCGGCATTTTCTCCGCTGCTTGTTTTGCAACATGGGACTGACTTGCGATTACGGGTAGTATACTATACTTTATCTATAGTAATAGGTACAACCGCACAAACGCTCGTGGTCTTTGCGATAACACAAACCTGGTCACAAACGCAACCATGCAATTGCAATCCTCTACACATACGCTCGCGATTTTGCCAACATTAAAACACCCCGGTAGTTAAGTAACCGTAGCACCTATAAACTTACAAAACGCGGTCTCAAACATTAACCCACCACTCGCGCGATCTTGAAACGGTCACGTCCGGAAGTCAAACCGCGGTCCTAGCAGCCTAGGCAAATGCCTCCAGTTGAACCAAAAATGACGCTCATACTCACTAGACAACACGTTCCATGACGACATGACCTGGAACTCTAGTAATATGGGAAAACTGACTCTTCTACCATCTGTACCATATACTAAAAATTAAGCATCAGATTCACGGTCCGAAATTATACACGCAAAGTCACATACACGTGACAAACACGTTAACGTACTAATACTTGATCCCTTCGCGACCATCCACGGCATCTACACCCGCGATCTCGCAAACATGATAACATCCCGGTGATAACGTCTCAGATCTTATAAATTTGCAACAGTGGTCTCAATCGTGAACCTAAAAACTCGCCCTCGCACGATCATGAACTGATCACTTCCGGATGTTTTTATCCTTGATATCAGCAGACTAGGTCCATGCCTTCAATTGGACCAATTAAAAAAAGGTAGCTCTCATAATCACTGGACACCACGTTACTTGGCGACTTGACCGGGAATTCTTGTGATATGGCGTAACTTACTCCCTGTCAGAATGTGAATTGTACACCAAAAACTAACTATCACAATGAAGGTTCGCGTGACTATCCAAAAAACGCACGCGTATATAGGAATGGCCACACGGTTACAAAATCCAGTTTTGTACACGCGAAGTCACATGCACGCGAGCCTACGTGACAAACACGTTAACATACGAACGCTTAAGCCCTTCGCGATTAACAACGCACACCTACGCCCGCGATCACGCAAACTTGAAAACACCCCGATAATAAGATGGACGTTTTAGCACTTACGAAGTTTCAAACGCGAACCTACAAACGTCCGTCGCGATCACGTCCAGAAACCATTACCCTCGGTCCTAATAACTTAGGTGTATACATTCAGTAGGACCAATCAAAAAATAAAGCACATATCCACTAGACAACACGTTCCATGGCGACATGTTCGGGAACTCTAGTAATATGGAAGATCTCACTTTCTTACAACATCTAAGCTAGGGTTGTGGTACCGGTAATACCGGTATCGAAAATTCCGGGAATACCGACCCATTTTTGGTACCGTAATACCTGTACTGAGCAAAAGCCATCGAACACGTTAACGCTCGAGCCCTTCGCGATGATACACGCGATCGCGAGTTCCTACGCCCGCACATACCTGAACCGTACAATGACTATCACATTCAGAATCACGGCCCGCTATAATTGGCCTAAAGCAGTGTTGTAGTATGTGATTCTGACGGGGAGCCCTTCCGAGAACCTAGCTCTACAGATCCAGTAGGACAACTCTCGAAAAAAAGACATTTATCAGCGCCAATCCGCCTTGTATTTCTCAGATAATATGTACTGGACAAGATATAATCATTTTATACACAGACACACCTCAAGTGCCACCATTAAATCTGAAATTTATTGCTAAATTCGTGTAAATGGAAATTTCAACAAAAGAACATTCTATTCGAAATATCTAGTGATCTCGATCTGGTACAGGGTAACTATCTTCGGAAAACCCATTCGGAAGATCAAGAGCTAGCCTGTGAACTATCAAAATAGTTTTCAACTCTACCACTAGTTAGTGCTAGTGATCATGCTATTTTTTGAGCTCGCTGTATCTCAAGACCGAAACCGCCTCCCCACAGTATAACGCTTTGATGCAGTCTCATGGGGCAAAATGAAGGAAGAAAAGTAAGGAATGTTTTTAGTGGTTAGGCACGAAAGTCAGTCACACATTGCCAATGCACTTTTGAAACTTTTTAACCTTAGTATAATAAACACATACAGACATTTTCACATCTCAATGAACTGATATGACACACTGTAAGGAAAAAATAAAAAAAAAACATGATAAAGTAAGCTTACCCCATTCATAGGGTTCTAGAGTGCCACACACCAAACCTTCTTACTTTTATTGTGCATAGTTTAGAGAATGAAAAAAGTGCCTGTTCGTGCATTTTGGTTTGCACCTTTCTTTCTTATACGTAGTTGAAGTTGGTGTAAAAAATGCAAAAATCTTCAATAACTTTGAAAAGAATGAGTATTTTTACATCAGTCTTGGACAATATTATGCAGTTTTGATACCTACACATTTGTCTGTAACATAGTTTGCATAAAAAGGCACAATGAAAAAAGTTATAATAAAAACCTAGATTTAAGGGGTTTTCCATAGCAAACGCCTTATAAATCGAACATATTCATACGAACAATTCCTCCAAAGACACCCTGTGAACATATTGGATGGTTTGGCCTCTAGTGAATTAAGTTCACGTTTTTGGCGTTTCCGACCACTGTGCGTTGGTCAGCGCAGCATCTGCCATCTTTGTTCAACACATTGTGTCAATAATTGGGGCACTTGATTCGAATTTTCGTTGCCGCTAAATACGAGTAAGGCACCCTTCCTAATAGGGAGGCACTTTACCCTATGAGTTTTTGAGCTTTTGAAGTTAATAAAGTTGATCATTTCTCTGTCACTGATAACTCGGAAACCATTCGATGCACGAAAAAAAAATTAATAAAATAAGTTGTGTTTTTGCATGACCTTACCAGAAAAGTTCACGAAAATACATGCTTAAATTTTGCCACGATTTTCTGAATATAATTAAAAACTACAAGGGACCCCTACGGGGTTGCACCACAGATAACTGATATACAAGTCAAGTTTTCAATGTGTGTAAGAAATAAAACTGCCGTTTGAAATGCCACCAGCGAGTAGCAACTTGCTACTAGTCAGCGCTACGATCGGCCAGCAAACGCTATACGGGTTATATTACACAGTTTTTTTGAGAAAGTTTGTTCTAGCTTATATGTCCGTTCTCTCTGGTTGCACGAACTGTAGACGTAGAACTACACTACTTAATGTAAACCATTTATTTTCTTAGTGCATTTAGAGTAATAATAACAAAAATATATTTCTTACGTATGTTGCTTATTTAAACGAAAAATTCATAGTTTCAAGCAAATTTACCGAATGTATTTTAATCGCTAACCAAGATCTTTCGTTCTTCTACACAATGAAACTAGTTGTGCTAAAATCGGACCAAAATCAAAATAGCAACATGCATTTGAAGCGAACAAACGACCAAATCTTTACTATACGGCAAATCCTTCACAAATGCCGTGAATACCAGGCATATGACACGGTGGACCGTGTGGAGCTATGGAAAATGATAGACGAGAACGGCTTCCCTGGGAAGCTGACAAGACTGATTAAGGCTACGATGGATGGTGTAAGGTGCTGTGTCAAAATTTCGGGCGGCCTCTCGGGTCCGTGTGAAACACGCAAGGGACTAAGACAAGGCGATGGGTTGTCCTGCCTGCCGTTCAATATAGCGCTGGAAGGTGTAATGCGAAGAGCGGGGTTCAACATGCGGGGCACGATTTTCACGAGGTCCGGGAAGTTCGTGTGCTTTACTGACGACGTGGACATAATCGGTAGAAACAAGGAGACGGTAGCAGATCTGTATACCCGGCTGAAGCACGAAGCAGCACGAGTAGGACTGAAGCTAAATGTGTCTAAGACGAAGTACATGCTGGCTGGCAGAACCGATCGCGTTAGGGAACGCTTGGGCAGTAGTATTACGATCGACGGCGACGAGTTCGAGGTGGTTGACGAGTTCATCTATCTAGGCTCATTGGTGACTGCGGACAATAACACCAGCCGGGAGATCAGAAGACGTATTATCTCTGGAAGTCGTGCTTACTATGGGCTCCACAAAACTTTAAGATCCAGGAAGCTTCACCACCGCACGAAATGCGCCATGTACAACACGCTGATTAGACCGGTGGTTTTCTACGGGCACGAAATGTGGACAATGCTCGAGGAGGATCCGCAAGCACTCGAAGTCTTCGAAAGAAGGGTGCTGAGAACGATCTTCGGTGGTGTGCAGGAGGATGGCGTGTGGAGGAGAAGGATGAACCACGAACTTGCGTGACTCTATGGTGAGCCAAGTATCCGGAAAGTAGCTCAAGCTGGAAGGGTACCGTGGGCGGGGCATGTTGTGAGGATACCGAACAATGCCTCGCTCTCTTCTCGTGTTTTTGTCTTAACTCGTCTGGGCAAATCACATTGTCGATACACTACCGCTAGACGCATAGCTGTTCCATGTTCCATGGGATTCCCTATATACTTGGGACAATTATGAGTATAGTGGCAGTGCAGCAGGAATGAAAAGGACAATATACGCACATTCTCTCATTGATCTGATCACCTGACACTTGAACACTTGTCGTATCTTACCTAACACTATGAGGCCGATTTGTTGAGCCGTTAGATTTTAGATGGTTATCCTTCGCTTTCGGTCGCGCCCAGCAATGTTCTTGCAGTGGTATGACCTCAAATTCTCGAGATCGTAGCTTGCAACATTCAGCATGGTGAAATTGAAGTTTCAGATTTCCAAGAATAGCTCTTTTCCGTCACAAGTGGCGATTGTTCCGAACCGTTTGTCTTTATTGATGAGTCACAACGTAGTTCCGTAGTTCGTTGTTAGGCATGCAACAACCAGAGTTATAGCACTGATAGTCGATTACATCCTCGCATTTAGCAAATACCGCAGAAGGCGCTTTTAACTTATCTTTGACCCAATCATTCTGACTTTGTCGATTGTGAACTTCGTGGGAACCTGTAACCCTGCGTCAAATAACATGTAATATAAAATATAATTTCGATGAGGTTTTCCGTTGTGCAGTCAATACAGCGTTATACCACTAGATTCCTTTGTTGCAATTGCATGCATAATAACCAATAAAAGTACTGTTTCAGCAAAAGTTTATATTTTTGGGAAAAAGTTTTCTGTGTTTTGATCTTTCCGGGAATTGGTGCTTTCTGAGGTCCTAATGTAGTTTATTGGAAATAACCACCGTATCGACAATCACGCAAAAAGTGTAAAATGACAACCTACCCAATCTTGGATCAGGTACTGAGTGACTCTCAGTCTTATAACGACTTACCGATTTTGGATGTCGCACTTTGGATATCCTGAGAGTACCTTGGTACCTAACCCAATATTCTGGGCATAGCGATTATTCCATGATACGGTCGAAGAATAGTAATATGGAGACGTATTTTAGCGAAGTGAGATAAACGCCCCCAACCGTTCACGCTTTGGCGCTTTAGCTGTATGATAGAATTTAATATTTCATAAAGCTAGATTACCAAAGCATGAAAGATTGGGATCTTAAAACGACGAAGGAAAAAACAGTGTTTTTTTTAATTCAGTGGAGTGCTATTAAAACGAATTTCGTAGTTTTTTTTTTAAATCATGAGTTTGTGTTTTGATTTTAGTTCCTCCAGCTTAATTTGCCTGCCTGCTGCTCGCCCGTCAATTGCACATTTATTGGGTCTTTGGTGATTTTAGCTGTATGCTGACAGTCTCCGATTGCATATAGCTTTATCACCAAAAACCTAATGAATGCTGACTTTTAAGTTCTGCTTTAGTTTTTTTGTGCGCACCAATCAGATTAGTATTTTGATTAACCCTTTGAGATGCTTTCGATTATCTATTGTTTGCAACCCGTTTGTGTTGAAGAATAACTACTAAAAACGTTTTTTTCTTTCTTCCTTAACTAGGCTTGTCGGATAACAGCGGAAATGGGCGCGACGCCGTGGACGGCCTCGCATCACCACGCTCCAAGCGTCTATGTTCCAATCAAGATCTGTCCACACCACTAGACGATTCTACCTCGCGGATGTGTCAATCACAACCAGTTCCTACGATCGTCCACACGGAAGTTAACGGCGTCGAGGAAGCGATTGAAGCTCGCAATGGGTTCTGCTTTTCGCAACCCACCATGCTGGATGATCTGATTCTGTGCACTCAATTGAATCCAACGCAATCGGTTGGTGCGACCCAGTCGAATCCGTTCCAGCGGTTGGTTCGCCGTATGACCCGTTTTTTCGTCTCAACCAAGTGCGATGAAACGCTTAAACGCCTCTCGTCGACACTGGAAAAACTAGGCTACAGTTGGAAATCCAACGACGAAGCTGTCATCACCATTTCAACGATCGATCGTCGAAAGTTGCAGCTGATTTTCAAAGCCAACATCGTGGAGATGGATGGAAAAATTCTTTGCGATTTCAGGTTATCCAAGGGTTGCGGTCTCGAATTCAAACGACGCTTTATCCGGATCAAGCAGAGCTTGGCCGATATTGTTATGAAGGGCCCGGTGACGTGGCCCATTGCCATTGCGACCAATTCTGTGCCTTAGAAGCGGAAGCTAATTTACTGCCAAGTAATTCCCTGTGTTCGGGAGAACTACCTTTCTCATTAGGAGAGAGCTATTAGGAATCTGCCTTCTCTCGCAGGTTAGATAGGTTTGGGAAATGGAATTGTGTTCCTGAAGTGTGCGTATACGGTTTTCAGTTTATAAGCAAATAATAATACGAGTGATGAATTCAGGAAATAATTTTGTTTTTTTTGTTGCATTGTTTTTTTATAAATAGAAAACTTGTTCTGAGACTAGCAAGGTATTTCCCAACAAATCTACTGACAGAAAAAATAAATGCTTTGTATAAAATGTATTTGTATTTGTTTCAATATCAATCCGTATGACGTTCTTCACCTCTTTTTCTGCGTTAAAAAAATTCTAACCCTTTGTGTAAGCGACGGAAACTGAGAAGTAAAATTAAGGACGCTTTTCCAAATCATCGAAATTAAGGACATGTCCTTTATACAGCCGTATTCTGCATTACGACGGATCGCTATTTCGAACGAATGTGATTTGCATTCTTAGTAACAACAAAACCAAACGAGAGCCTGCTTCGATCGAACTACATTCGTTCGAGAACGCGATCCGTCATAATGCAGAATAGTTTTCCAATGATAACGTCAAATACTAAATGCCTCTGTAGTAAAACCCGTCGCTGTTCAAGAGTCTGCATGTTCAACAGCTTGCATCGGTCGGAGTATGAAGGCAAACGTACTGGGTCGCGCCATTGCAGATTTCTAAGAGCAAATCCTATGAAACGTTTTTGCACTCGCTCGATTCGATCACGTTGAGTTGCGTTGTGTGGCGCCCAAACTTGGACAGCATATTCCAGGGTACTGCGTATCAGAGAGCAGTACAATGTTTTGCGTACGTACGGGTCAGTGAAATCTGAAGCGTTTCTTCGCAAGAAACCTAGAGTCCCAAAAGCTTTGGCAGCTATTGTGGAAATATGGGGCCCTATTCTCACAGTCACGTCACCTAGTGACTAGAAGGAAATTTTCTTCTAGTCATTAAGTGACGTGACTGTGAGAATAAGGCCCATGGTCGCTGAATTTCAGTTTGCAATCAAACGCCTTGGTCTTTAATTGACAACACCCTTTCTATGCTACAGCCATCTACTTTATAGTCGAAACGAGAAATTAAGCGGCATCGACAAAAGCTAATCACTTTGCACTTGTTTATGTTCAAATCCATTCCGTTGAGTTTACACCAATCTTGAACTAAGTCGATGTCAGCTTGAAGAACTACATAGTCTAGAGGAAATTTTATTTTTCGGAAAATCTTCAGGTCGTCGGCATATAACAGCTTTTCGGACTGGATTCGCTCGCAGAGGTCGTTTATGAATAAAATGAAAATAAGAGGCCTGAGATGACTGCCTTGCGGGACCCCAGACGGTAATTCGAAAACAGTCGAGGTAAGGTTTGCAAATTTCACATAACTGATCTATTGTTTAGGTAGGACTTCAGCCAATTAGTTAGTCAGAAGGGAAAGCCAAGCCTTTCCAGCTTATCGATGGCAATATTATGCGGAACTTTATCGAAAGCTTTTGAAAAGTCAAAATATACCGCGTCTACTTTGTGTCGTTCTTCCACAGCAGGGAACAAGACACTGGTGTAAACCAATAAATTTGAAAGAGTCGTTTCTTGACAAAGCCATGCTGGAAATCTTGACAAAGCCATGCTGGAAATCAGAGATGACATGTTTAGCGGCAGCATACATTTTTTCATATACAAGTTTCTCCAAAACTTTCGCTACGAGAGAATAGAAATATGTCTGTAGTTTTTCACACGCTGTGCGCTTCCCGGTTTGTGAATGGGGGTTATCGCTGCAGTTCTCCATGCACGAGGAAACCAGCTTAGTGGGATCAACGTTACTCAGTGCTGTACGTATATCGCACTCAAGTAGAGGTGAGTTCGATATTGCAATATTAAAAGTGGGTAAAATTTTCATATATGAATCCGAGACAGTTGTCTCAGAGTTGCTGAAGACCTCACGGAAGAAATCAGCAAAAAGATTTGCTGAATCAAGCGGCTGTCGAGCTTTATACGTAACATTTACGAGCGCTCTGTCAGGCTTTCTCCGTTCTTTAATAAAGGTCCAAAAAGACGAAGGATCGCTCTGAAGGTTATGCTGGATGCGGTTTATATATTCCTGGAAGGTATTCGCAAAGGCTGTTTCGTACCGATGTTCCGCTTGATGAAACAGTGCTTTGTTGCGAAAATACCGCTTTCGTTTCTTACGGAGAATGTTTCGAAGATGGCGAATCTCACCAGTCCACCATGAGTGTTTTTTTGTGCAGCTTTCCAGGTGTTCGTTTTAGCGGGACCGATCGACGTAGAATATCGAAGATATTGTGATAAAAAACACTCACAGCGTGGTCGAGTTCACAGTCAGCTAATAGTGTATTCCAGTTTAATTGTAATAGTTCCAGCTTCAATCGATTCAGAAATCTCATCAAGGTTGCAGCGATTGAAACCAAAGTTGCGGTCGTTAGTTGGTGAAAAGGTATCGTTTCCGGGATCGAAATAGGCATCAATACATAGGACGAAGGGCTTATGATGAGTATCTATTTTAAGTAGTTCAGTTGGTGTCTCTAAAAACTCGACATTGCTGTTAATATTGACAAAAGCAAGGTCAAGAATGCTTCCATTTATGTTTGGAAGGTCGCAGATTTGGTGCATACCAGCAGTGATTTCCTGTTCTAACGAGGCATTCATTGGGATGAGACTGTTAAGGTCGTCGTCCAATGTCCAACGAATATGAGGCAGGTTATAGTCGCCCAACACAATGACGGTGTCAATATCATTGGCCATCCAATATTTTCTGAACGGCATCAGAATGAGCAGCGTACAATGCAGGATCACTATTCGGTATCAGATAGACGCAGCAAAGATATATCGATTGAGATGCTAGAATTACTTGAACAACGATTTGTTCGAGGTGCTCATAGCCGGGAAGCGGTACCATTGTTGACAGAAGATTGGTTTTAATTCCGATCAATACACCTCCACCACGTTGAAGCTGACTGGTGTTCTGGTTTCGGTCGCAACGATATATTGTGTAGTCCGATGAGAGCTCTGAATTGCACACATCGCCTCGCAACCAGGTCTCGGTGAGAGCAATGATATCGTAATCGCTTGAGGATGTTGCCGAACCTTCGTCTTCGTTCGCATACCTCTTACGTTTTGATAGTATACTGAAAATACTTTTTTTTTGCATAGACGATGTCGAAGGGAGCTGTGACAAAGTGCACCTACCTTTATGCTTGAGTAAAATTCATTTGAAATCGATTCAAAATGTACATTCCTGTACCGTTTTTCTCACAAGTGGTAGAAAAAGAGTTCAGGTCACGGTGGAATAAAATCTAATTCTGCGGCACTCTGCATCATCCCATCGCTTGCTTGAAAAATCTGTGAATCAAGTTACAATTTGTGAGAAAGAAAACTAAATAAATGAATATTTAAAAAAACTGGATAAAACTGGCTAAAATTTAAAAAACGAAGATTTTCCCGATTGTCTGTTTGACTGGATGTTGTAAAAAACTGGAAGAATCCAGTTTAAACTGGAAGGTTGGCATCGCTGATAATAAGGACGGTTGGTAACCCTAATTTTAAGTAAGCACTTATTAATTGCTTACAAAATCTCAAATCAATGTTTTTATGTTATTCAATAAATTACCGAGTGGATTAAATAAGTTGCAAAAAATGTTGAAGGTGGAATAAGTCTGATTATGATTGATATGAACTTTGAAATTAATTGTGCATATAATTAGTGTCTGACGTGTACTAACAATCATCATTCAGTTATGAATCTCACAGTCTAAATGTACTTTTCTGGGAAATACCGTTGAACCGTTACTCATTAAGTGCAAATTTTAACATTTAATGAAAGAGTTTTGTCATCAATCTTTTGATGATATTTACCCTTGGTTTGTTTTCCTCAATGTGCATTTTAACAGTTGATTTGTTGATTCGCGAGCAACGTCAGCCATGTCTTAAGCGGACCCTACACGGGACAAGAATATTGTCAATAAAAATATTGTCAAGACTGCTTCAATACGTCAATCCCATTTGATTTCTACATGATCAATATTTTAAAGATACCCTTACACGATCAATATATTGATCATGTAAGGACGTTTTGAAAATATTTGTATATATATATATATATATATATATATATATATATATATATATATATATATATATATATATATATATATATATATATATATATATATATATATATATATATATATATATATATATATATATATATATATATATATATATATATATATATATATATATATATATATATATATATATATATATATATATATATATATATATATATATATATATATATATATATATATATATATATATATATATATATATATATATATATATATATATATATATATATATATATATATATATATATATATATACAGCCATTTCTTCAACACATTATTGTCAAATGAACCATAACACTTTTTATATTGAAAAAAAAATTGAAATCTCTTGAGCCGGGAAAGGTACAGATTACTGTAAAGTACTCATTTTAAACCCTTTTTTAATGCTTAAATTTAAAGTAGACAATACTTCAAACTCAAAATTATAAACCAACGCTTTTTCTTGAAAAGGGCGATACTAGCATTGATACTATTCAAAGAAAATCAACAGTGAATATTTCCAGACTTGGTTTTATTTCCTATTTAAGAACTATTGTGTTTTTACATCCTAGATTGCATGATTCAGTGATCGAAACCCAAAACTTCATAAAGTACTTGAAATTATTAAATTAAAATTTGTTTTTGCTATTGAAATTGACAAAATGATAGTATCGCCCCTTTGGCGATTGTTTACTTTTTCGGTCCCACCTATCAGCATTGAAGTATCGCCCTTACGTTTTTTTACAATAACTACCATTTTACACCACCAAATTCGTCCCGGTTTTGTCAATAGCGATCATTGTTACTATTTACAGATGGTATCAGCTTGATAATCCTAAAAAATACGAAAAAACTGTTTCGCCTCTAAACTGCTAGCAAAAAAAGTATCGCCCTGTTTGTTTGCATGGAGCGTGGAGGGCGAAACTTTAAATAAACAAACAAAAATACAGTTTCTCCCGTTGTATTTTTTGCTGTAGTTTAAGAAAGCAATATCGTAGAATCCTAATGTTTAGGTTAATTTGTTGCGTTTCAAAGCCTTCATTCGCATGTACGAAAAAAGCCTTATGTTTACATTTGTAAGTATTGCCCTTTTCACAAATACAGATTTTTTATAACAAAGGTACAGATTTCCAACAAATTCATCTGGCAGCTCTGCCTATTCCGACTCAGAATCGGTTGTTGCATTTGATTTGGAATCCATACTGACTCCATTCAGCATTCCGAATCAAATTCCGAATGGTTTGACCGGGGGTTGTTGCATTTGAGCTGGAATCCATACCGGTTCCATTCAGGATTCCGAATCAAATTCCGAATGGTTTGACCGGTCACTTCCGCCCCACCTTCTCCTACTCACTTGATTCAAACGAAGGTTTTCGTGTTCTATGGGCAAATCTTTAGTACAACGAACTTTAGCACAACCCGGTACTTTTCATAAAATTGACATTTGATCCTAACCTCACTAGTAGTCGTATACATAAACAAAAACAGTATTGTGAACAGGAAACGTTTCAGATCCTTCTGTCGAATCTACCAAGCTTCCTTATGGCCGATAAAAAGGTAAGATTACGGTCAAACTTTTTAGAAACATGTAACTGAAAGCGTACTTCTTCATCAGTCTGGTCCCGTTGGTCCTGGCGGTGGCGCCGGCGGAGGCGGCGATAACAAGGAAAAACGCCGAAAGGAGTCGATCCTGGATCTGAGCAAGTATCTGGAGAAAACGATTCGTGTTAAATTCGCTGGCGGCCGGGAAGCAGCGGGCGTGCTAAAAGGATACGATCCACTGCTGAACCTGGTGTTAGACAATACCGTAGAGTTTCTGCGGGATCCGGACGACTATAAGCTAGCGGAAGAAACGAGACACCTCGGGTTGGTCGTGTGTCGGGGGACTTCGGTTGTGCTGATATGCCCTCAGGAGGGCATGGAGTCGATACAAAATCCGTTCATCACACAGGAGGGTTAGATGGATTAATAGGAAACGATCATTACACATTCGAAATGCATTTCTTAGGTGGTCATCATAAATAGAAGAAGCTTCTGTAAAATTTAACTTATCTAATTTTACTGCTCAAAGATCATGAAGAACCGTTGAAACGTAAATTATAATTTTCATGATTTATAACAAAATGTGTCCATAAAATCATTACTTAACAATGCGCTTTTTGTATTTTTCTAAATCTAAATTAGATTTGCACTTTTCCAGTTCAAGCATGAAAATTTGTTGGTAGAAGCAAGCATCGAATCTACAAAAACCCCAGATTATCAAATATGTGTTAGTAACTTTGTTATTTTCGATGTGTTTCCCAACGATTTCATGCGTAGGTATTTTCGACAATTTTGTGGCTAAAACTAGCTTAACAGTAAAAATCACTTTGTATAAGTTAAATATTGCAACAAATAAATGTAACTATTTATCACCATACTAGGTATATTAACTTTTTCCGAAAACTTTTCATTGCCTAAATGGAAGATGTATGATGGGATTCTGGTGGTGCTTCGATAGGACCAACTTAGCGTTCAGTTTTTTGTGGTTGTTTTACATAATTATATCACATAAAATTATTTCAGGGTAGATTTGATAGATCATGATTTTTTTAAATGGGTTTAATAATAATCGAAACCTAACTACAATCAGTTTTTGCCTTTCTAATACTTATTTTTAATCCAGTCTCTCCCTGAAACGGTTTTCGGCAAGATGGTATGCAACCCCAACAAATCCCTCTCTTTTTTGTGAACATTTCTAACATTCAAAATTTCCCTAAGCTAATGTAATCCAGGTAAGTAATTGTCTGTTGCTCGACAGATAACAAATCAATTCAATTCAGCGAATTCAGCGCTTTTATCAATCCAGCCCGAATTCGTTCCTTATCCAGGGGTATTGTGCTGGGCATTCATTGCACGTAAACAAATAGCGGTCCTGCTGCAGAACTCGGCTGTGAAGTTTACAGGTACGGGGCAGATTGCATGCGACCTCGTTGGGATCCAGCTGCTTTGGTTTGCAGTACCACGGTTCGAAGTGACCGAGTTGGTTCAGCGGGGTTGGATTGCGTATCCATTCGATTGCCTGGTTGTTGGTCACAAAATACACGTCCGGGTATTTTTGCATATCGTCCATGAATTTCTGAAAGTAATATCCACGATTAAGAAAAATTAAGGAAACTTATATAAACCATTTCTCTCACCAAAAATGCTTCCAGATACTCCTGCTTCCGGAACCAGGTCGAGTGGAAATACAACCCGTACGGAGCCCGATTTGAGTGGTAATGTCTTTTGAAGTTGTGTATAAACATTTTATACACATCTTCGCCGTTCATATGAGGCGGACACGTGTCGACCATCCCGCATGTGTATTCACCGGCTTCCAGTTGGTTCATGACCATCTCCCAAATACCCGGATAACTTCGGGACGGACAGTATTGATTATTTCCGTTGCACGCGTGAGGCATCTTGTAGTCCAGGGTGTATGGCCACAGTGGTGGGTTAGAGAACGGGGCCACCATCGACGAGTCGTATACAAAGCCGAATTCTTTCATCATAAGAAATTGGCGGTTCCAGCCGACACGTAGGAAAGGAACTCGCATTCCTCGCAGCTCCTCCATTCGGACATTGGAGAATCTGTTGATAATGTTTGCCTGGCCAACCATTTCATCGAACCAATCCTCAATGGTGGCATTCCGGGACCACCATTCCTCCGGACCGCGATGAGTGATCGAATGAATTGCAATCTCGTGGTCATCGTTCCACATCTTTTGAACCTGCTGATAGTTCGTGTACTGATGGGATATGAAGAAGGTTGCCTTAATCGGACAGCCGTTGGGATTTTTTCTTCCTGGAGTAAAGATTTTCTGCGTATATAATTCCCAATTTTCAAAATTGATCGCATCATCGAACGTCAGCACGATCATCTGCGGTGTCTGCGTTTTCTCCAACCGCGAGGGGATGACCGTTCCGTCTTTGGAGCAGAAACAGTCTGGCAGCTCGCACACCGAGAGATCACAAGGATCCGCGGCGTTAGGGTCATTTTCCACGTCGCACCAGCCTTCATCCGATCCATCCGGGCAGTCAATTGATCCATCACAGAAGTACTCGTTTGGTAGACACGTCCCATCACCACAACCCAGCTGCGATCGTTCGTCACATTGAGCGTTGTCCAGTAGTGGTTTGGGAACGCGGGCCTCTGAGAAGTAGAAGTGGTAGAAAAAGAGTAAAATTTAATCGAAGATGAATGAATACATTTAGTAGATATAATATGAGATAAATATCAGTCCTTCAGTTTTGTTGATGATACAAGAAACAGTGCTTGAAAAGGAGTGGGCAACTGTGAAAGAACAGCAGTACCTTAAATCTGATAAATGCAAATTTGTCACTGTGGCAGTTACGCTATTATGAAGATTTAGGCGTCCACCGGCAGAACGTTGCGCGACTTTCGGAGGGTTAATATCCATAGACCAAGGTAAATGAACTGTTGCAGTCTTCTTCATAACTTGGCGAATATGAATATCTTTGCTTCGGATGACCGATAAAATTTGTCCGCGGAGTCGCTGGGTTCTGGTGTCTTACGGCCAATTTCTTCACTGGATGAAAACCGGTTTTAGCTGAAAAACAGTTTTCAGGTTGCTGGTCAGTTTTCAATGTAAACCGGTTTTCATCCAAGTGAAGAAATTGGCCGTTAGTGTTCTCTAAATTCCGTGTGAAATTCAGCGCGAAATTCCAGGTCAAATTCCGCGTGAAATTCCACGTGACATACCGGGTAAAGTTCCGCGTGAAATTTCGCACGAAACTTTGCGTGAAATCTCATGTCAAATTCCGTGTGAAATTCCGCGTGAAGTTCCGGGTGAAATTCCACGTGTAATCCTGCTCGAAATTCCGCACGAAATTCGGCGTGAGATTCCGTGTAAACTCTGTGTGAAACACCGCGTGAAATTCCGCACAAAATTTCGCGTGAATTTCCGCGCGAGATTCCGTGTGAAATTCCGTTTGAAATTCCTTGCGAAATTCCACGTGAGATTCCACGTGAAACTCCGCGCAAAATCTCTCTGAAATCCCACGCGACATCCCGTAAAATTCTGCATGGAATTCCTTCTGAAATTAAGCCTACAATTCCGCATGAAATTCTGCGTGAAACTCCGCTTGAAATTCCGCGAGAAATCCAGTGACGTCCCGTGAAATTCCACATGAAATTCCGCGTGAAATTCCATGCGAAATTCTTTGTGATATTCCGCGCGAAATTCTAAGTGAAATTCCGCGTGACATTTCAAGTGAAATTCTGAGTGTAATTTCAACGTTTAATTCCGCGCGAAATTCCACTCGAAATCCAGTGAAATTCCGCGCGACGTACCGTGAAATTCCGCGTGAAATTTCACATGAAATTCCATCTGAAATTCCGCATGAAATTCTACGTGAAATTCCGCGAGAAATACCGCGTGGAATTTCGTGCGAAATTCCGCGTGAAATTCCATGTGAAATCCTCCGCGAAATTCCGTGTGAATGTCATCGCGAAGTTTCGAGTGAAATTCTGCGTGAAACACCGCGCGAAATCCCGGCGAAATCCCGCGCGAAATTCCGAGTGAATTTCAGCCAACAATTCCGCATAAGATTTCGCGTCAAACTCAGTCTACAATTCCGTCTGAAATTTCGCGTAAAATTCCGTGTGTAAATCCCGCGTGGTATCCTCCCGAAATTTCACGTGAAATTCCACTAGAAAATCCGAGTGAAATTACACATGAAACTCCGCGTGAAATTCCACGCGAAATTCCGTAAAATACCACCGCGCGACATCCCGTAAAATCCCGCGTGAAATTCCGTGCTAGATCTTGTTTAATTTTGCGTTAAATTACGCGAGAAATCACGTGGCATTTCGCTTTAAATACTGCGCGAAGTTACGCGTGAAATTCCGCGCGACATTCCACGTGAAATTCCGAGCAAAGTTCCGCGCGAAATTCCACGTGGAATTCCATGTAAAATACCGCGTGAAAATCCGCCTGAAATTCCGTGCGAAATTCCACGTGAAATTTCAGTTCCAATTCCGAGAGAAATTTCGTTAAATTCGCGTGAAATTACGCGAGAAGTACCGCGTGATATTCCACGCAAACCTCTGCATGAAATTCCCTGTGAAATTCCGCATGAAAGCCTTGTAAAATTCCGCGTGAAATTCAGCCAACAAGTCCGCATAAAATTCTGCTTGAAATCCCGCTTGAAATTCCATTCTAAATTCCTTGTTATATTCCGCGTGAAACTCCGCGTGAGATTCCGTGAGAAATACCGCTTGAAATTCCGGGCGATATTCCATGTGAAATTCCGCGTGAAATTCTGCTTACAATTCGGCATAAAATTCCAGGTAAAATTCCGCTTGCAATTCTGCATGAAATTCCGCTTGAAATTTCGCCCGAAATTCAACCAACAATTCCGAATGAAATTCCGCGCAAAATTTCGCCTAAGCGTCCGCATGAAATTTCGTGCAAAATGCGACGTGGATTCTGAATGAAATTCCTTGCAAAATTTCGTAAAGTTTCACGTGAAATTCCGCGAGATATGTCATGAAATTCTGAGCGTGAAATTCCACCTGAAAGTCGCGAAATTCTACGTATGATTTAGCGTAAAATTTCGCTAGAAAGCCCGTAATTCCGCTCGCTCGAAATTCTGTGTGAAATTCCGCGCAAAATTCCGCGTGAAATATCTCGTAAAATGCCGCGCGAAATTCCACGCGAAATTTTGCGTGAAATTCCGTTTACAATTCCGCGTGAAATTTCACGTGAAATTCCGCAAGAAATTCCTTGCGAAATTCTACGTGAAATTTCATGTGAAATTCTGCGCGAAATCCCGTCTAAAATTCCGCGTAAAATTCAGCCTACAATTCCGCATGAAATTCCGCGTGAGATTCCTCGCAAAATGCCATAAATTCCGCGTGAAATTCCGTGTGAAATTCCCCATGAAATTCAGCCAACAATTCCGTATGAAATTCCGCGTAAAATTCCGTGAGGAATTCCGCGTGAAATTCCCCGTAAAATGCCGCGCGAAATTTCGCGTGAAACTCCGCTTAAAATTTCGCGTGAAATTTTGCGTGAAATTCCGCGAAAAATTCCTTGCGAAATTCTACGTGAAATTCCATTAAAATTCCGTGCGAAATCCAGTCTGAAATTCCGCGTAAAATTCAGCCTAATTCCGCGTAAAATTCAGCCTAAAATTCCGCATAAAATTCCGCGTGAGATTCCTCGCAAAATGCCATAAAATTCCGCGTGAAATTCCGTGTGGAATTCCAAATGAAATTCCGCGCAAAACCCCGTGCGAAATAGTGCGTAAAATTCCGCATGAAATTCCGCGTGAGATTCTTCGCAAAATTCCATGAAATTCCGCGTGGAATTCCATGTGAAATTCCGCGCAAAACCCCGTGTGAAATTCTGCGTAAAATTCCGCGCGAAATTCCGTGAGAAATTCCGCGTGAAATTTCTCGTAAAATGCCGCGCGAAATTTTGCGTGAAATTCCGTTCACAATTCCGCGAGAAATTCCTTGCGAAATTATACGTGAAATTTCATGTGAAATTCCGCGCGAAATCCCGTCTAAAATTCAACGTAAAATTCAGCCTACAATTCCGCATGAAATTCCGCGTGAGATTCCTAGCAAAATGCCATAAAATTCCGCGTGAAATTTCGTGTGGAATTCCAAGTAAAGTTCCGCGCAAAACCCCGTGCGAAACAGTGCGTAAAATTCCGCGTGAAATTCCTCGTAAAATGCCGCGCGAAATTTCGCGTGACACTCCGCTTACAATTTCGCGTGAAATTCCCCAAAAAATCCTTGCGATATTCTACGTGAAATTCCGTGCGAAATCCAGTCTGAAATTCCGCGTAAAATTCAGCCTACAATTCCGCATGAAATTCCGCGTAAAATTCCGCGTGAGATTCCTCGCAAAATTCCATTAAATTCCGCATGGAATTCCATGTGGAATTCCATGTGATATTCCGCGCAAAACCCCGTGAGAAATTCTGCGTAAAATTCTGCGCGAAATTCCGTGAGAAATTCCGCGTGAAATTTCTCGTTAAATGCCGCGCGAAATTCCACGCGAAATTTTGCGTGAAATTCCGTTTACAATTCTGCGTGAAATTTCACGTGAAATTCCGCAAGAAATTCCTTGCGAAATTCTACGTGAAATTTCATGTGAAATTCCGCGCGAAATCCCGTCTAAAATTCCGCGTAAAATTCAGCCCACAATTCCGCATGAAATTCCGCGTGAGATTCCTGGCAAAATGCCATAAAATTCCGCGTGAAATTTCGTGTGGAATTCCAAGTGAAATTCCGCGCAAAACCCCGTGCGAAATTGTGCGTAAAATTCCGCGTGAAATTCCGTGTGAAATGCCTCATGAAATTCAGCCAACAATTCCGCATGAAATTCCGCGTGAAATTCCGTGAGAAATTCTCCGCTTACAATTTCGCGTGAAATTCCGCGAAAAATTCCTTGCGAAATTCTACGCGAAATTCCATTGAAATTCTGTGCGAAATCCAGTCTGAAATTCCGCATAAAATTCAACCTGAAATTCCATATTAAATTCCGCGTAGAATTTCATGTGAAATTCCGCGTGAAATTCCGTGATATTCCGCGCGAAAGTGCGCGTGAAATTCCACGTATAGGTACACCTCGATACGTACGTATACGTACCATCGTTATTACGTACCCTCGATAGTACGTACATTTTGTCTCGATAGTACGTACACCTACCATAAAACATTTTTTTCGTTTGATTTGTAAATTTCAACAAAATAAGACAAATTTTACGGAAGTTGCATGGATTTCTGCATATTCTGGAGTAGTAGTGTGCTACTCAGAGTAGTTCTGTAAAGTCCAGCAAAATATTTCAAACTTTAAGTAAGTCATAAATTCATCGCCGAAATCTAACAAGTATAAAAAAAATGCAAGCTTTAGGGACACCCTACAAGTTTCAGGAAAGTCGTTTGTATTTCGGAAGATTGCTAACTTGCAACAAGCTCCTTAAAACTGCATATAATTTGTACCACACTCAGTTTAGTTATAGTTTGTTTTTGTCAAACTTCAGAGTATCTCAATAAATTTTAAGGATGATCTTCGAAGGTCGTATGGAATTATGGTAATGCTTCAAATTTTAGGGACTTTCTAAGCAGACATTTCCTATAAACAGCAGAGCTTTCACGATTTTCACACATATTTTATCAACCTTGGGAAATTCTGCGAACGGAACATTTCGAAATAATATTACTGTTTCAGTAGCAGTAGCCGTTAACAGCTATCGGTGATTCAGTCAAGCTGTTCTGAACTTCAAGAATCTGCAATATTAAGTAAAATCTCAAGAATCTCTGAAAAGTTCGTGAAGTTTCAAGAATATTACAAAGATTTACGAAAAATCTTTCAAACAATGGGGGGCATTTGCAAATTTTATAAAATTCTATCAAACGGAATTTCATGAAACTCGCTATTATCTTCAACGAAGTATTTTGAGAAAATCTTACAAAATTAGAAAACTGACGAATTTCAAAAAACCTCTTCAACCTTTAGGTACGGCATGCCCCATAAGCTTCTAAGAAGTCTTACTAACTTTAAGGAAAATTGTAAAATTTCGAGACATGTTTCGAACATCAAAGAAGATTTTAGGCAATTTTGAAGGTTAATATCTAGAGAGATGATAAAACGGATTTTGATGAACGAACTTCATTAAGTACATAAAATTTGAGTGCTGTTTCGCATATATTCTAGGAGATAGAGAGATATGGGGAGACTTGACCAGGTTTTCAGTTAAACCTATGTCTAAAACCTTTTCAACCCTTCTTTACTTGTTCCTAAGTTTTTCAGAGATGGGGAGACTTGACCAAGGCCTGGGGAGACTTGACCAAGCGAATTTTATCAAAACAATAAATTAAGGCATACAACATGCTATCTTCATATTTTTACATATTGTCGAGATCCTTACATACCAGTAAAAAATATAAAAGTTTGAGGTGGGATATTTTTGTGACGTGTTTAACATTATCAGTAACTACAGTTAACGAGTATTTCACCATAGTAAATATCAAAAATTTTGAATCTTTCTTCAGCTTATTTCCACTTGGTCAAGTCTCCCCATAAAATCTCCCTAACATTAGTTATTGCGTAAACCGTCGTGCAAATGTTAGTAATAACTATTCCAATATTCCGATTTATCTAATACCATTTCACCACTTCATAAGGAATAAGATGATATATGAGTGTTTAAAAAGTAGTTATTAGTCGAGTGGATATATTCATACAAAGTTTGATAAAAAATTACATAATAAATTAATTACGGAATATATTTTATAGTATTTTTCATTCCAAACTTTTAAAATTACCTTAAGGGGTCGAAACAAGTATAAAAATATTTTTGAAAATTTTGTGAGAACACGACATAGCAAATAATAGAATTTTATGCTTGGTTAAGTTTCCCCATGTTCCCCTACAATGTTTAGAATAAAATGATAGAGATTCGCACGACTTGCAACTTCGATGGAGGCCGGTAGTAGTCATAGAGCTGAAAAAACGCATCTAAATGGGCATTTTTTCAATACCTCGCTTAAGAATTTTGTCAGCGCGATGTATCCACCATATTGGTATGGCTCAAGAAATATTTCCTGGTTCAGTAAGACTTATCTTGTGTAGTCAAAAACCATGGTTTATATACCTGTTAGCTCATATGCCCGCATAATTTTAATTTAAAATCATATCGCCTTTGCAAATATATTTAAACATCCGTTTTCGAAATTTGTAAAGTTCATTAACGACCAAAAAGTCAAAGGAATAAAAAAACAAATTTTGGTTTGTTCATATTACACAAATAAATTATTGTTATTATTACACAAATAAATTATACAAACAACAACTCCTTTCGCTTCTGAAAAATCAAAAATTCATGAAAATATTCAGAGAATTTCTACAAATTCGAAGCAAATGTTATATATTTCAGAGGTTCGGGATAGTTCTAGAGCTTAAAAAAAGTCCTACTAAAATCAATAATAAAATACTATAAAAATCCTAATAAATTTGCGGAAATGCTCAAGACAATGCTATCAAATTCAAAGGAACTGTATGAGACCAAGGAAATGTTTTTACACTCCATTTTCAACCATCCTGATTGATGGAAACTATAGCATTATAAGATTAAGTACTTGGTGATAGAACAGTTTACCACTAACAGGATGATGAATTTAGTGATAAATATTATTTTGGTAAAGTTTCATTCAACATTAAACATGAAAAGTAATAGTTTGAATTTTATTTTTATGATTCGGTAGTACGTACGCTAAACGCAGCGAAAGTGTACGTAGTATCGAGGTATACCTGTAATGTGTTTATTTCAAAATCGATATTTCAGACCCACTAGGAAAGTTTGTTCTGGATCCACCTCAGTTTGAACAAAAATTTAATTAGCTTAATCAGTATTAGCTCAATGTTGTCTTTTGGCTAACTAATTTTATCATGCGGGTGTGTGTGTGTGAAGAAGGTCTATAATAGATCCATTCTATCATAATTTATTGGTTGTCAAACTTCAAACGCCCATCTGTTACGATAACCTCCCGTATCGAGCTGTGTTAAATAAACTAAATAAAAGTTCAGCCATAGAAGGTCCGATTCCTTCAACCGCGCGAAACTTTTAAACCAGGTTTACCAGTACGCTTAAACCAAGCTTAAACGTTAAACAAGGGTTAAGAAATCGACTCTAAGGAAGGCAAATTGTAGCAGATTTTATACGTTTAAAGCTATTGTACAACTTAAAGAGACTAGAATAACAAAGAGACGCCATGTTCCGTTTGGAATTCCAATTTTATTGTCAATGTCATTCCAAACGAGCAAGAGAGTTGTCAATCGTAAATGTTTAGCATTATGTGGCATTGTTTTTAAGGAAGTATTGTTATGCAATTCATTAAAATTACTAAAGATTTTAAAGATAAAAATTATATCCTCAAACCAAATTTGTTACAATACCATCGTGTTTAGAAACGCTAAAGCGAATAGGGCTTGGTTTAATGGGAGCACGAAATTCAGCATGAGGGTAACGAATACCAAGTGATGCAAATAATTAATTTTGGCCTAATATGGTTTTGCTGCTGCAATATACGATTCCTGCGGATATAACTTTGTTTTAGCTGGTCGAGGAACTCAGCAGACCAGAAGTCGCATCGGATTTTGGTTAGAAGAAAGAAACGGAATAACAACAAACAAGTTTGGTGAGGCTTGCACATTTGCAGTGTTGCCTGCACAGAAAAAAATATTTTGTAATTTTAAGTTTATTTTCATGCACATATTTGGAGCATGAATATAAATGTAAAATTAAGTCCCATCACAAATACACACGACTTGTCGTGCTTTCTTCAACGAATTTTTCTATAATTTTACACGTGGATTGAAAATTACAGTTTCTTCAAACAGAAAACCAATGCACTTCAATGTATTTTTACTCGAATACTGCTGTAAAATGAATGACATGTAGTATTACACGAATGAAAGTGTAAAATTGTATGCTGTTTGATGCTCCAATTGATTTTAGCGTAATTTTCAATCAAATTTTTGATTCAATCGTTGTATGTTTACATTAGTATAGATTTACATGTCGTTTAAGCTTCATTATTTTTTGGTGTGTGTGACCTGTAGCCTGGTTGCTAGTTGAATTGTTTTCACTGATTTAAGATGGCGTCTCTTTATTATTCTATTCTCTTTAGTACAACTGTACGCCGCAAATTACCTGCAGTGACCTCACAGTTATCAACGTTCTGTTTGAAATCGCAGATCTGTCGGGTCACGTCGAACATCAGACCAACTGAACACTTGAACTCGAACACCTCTCCATCCAAGCACAGATAATATTTGGCGCACTCCGTGTTGGTCCACATCTTATGAATGGGTCGTTCCGGATTCCTGCGAATGGACCGCAACGAAAATCAATAATAATAGTCTGATCAATCATCTGCTTCGTGAGAAGAAATTAGCTGGTTTCAGCATTTCATTAGTAATCGTTTTACAATTTTATAGCTCAATTTTCCTTAGAGCACAAGACGCTAATTTAATTCAGCGAGTTACTATATCTATCGAACAATCAGTGAGAGTGAAAAGCTATAAATATCTATGAATTTTGTTTGCAATTGTTGTAAAAGCTCGCTTAGCACCACATTGCAGACAAGCTGAATAATAGAAATAAATAGTGACACCAATAACCGACCTGTAAAATCGTCCATCCTCGAAGCAGGGAACGGTGTTTTTCAAACTTCGCTTCACGAGATTGCCGCAATGCACTGTGGACAAATAATAAGAAAAGAGAAGATAAGCGATCGTGAAAATTATATAGGCACATGTGACGACTGACATTGACTCGACGTTTTTCCATTACAAAGTAGCACACTTCGTTGCATTTCACTTTCTAACGATTGCAAACTATAAATGTAACCACAGAATACCGGGGAGATTATTCATTTTAACTTAAGTTGATCGAAATTGGTATATATTTTTAATTTGAAAATCGCTGAGCATTCAATAATGTCGTTGCTTTCAAAATAATGATTTGCATTACATGTTATAGATTTTATTCATTTTATATTTTTTCAATCTATTTTTTTTTTTTGTAAATTTGTTTATTTAGGCCCAAATGCAGTGGCTTAACAAGGGCGATTATTCTTTTGATTTTCGAGTACATTGCACGTGTTAGTGGGGGAAGGGAAAGCCGTATTTAAGGGCGGCTTACTCCCCTCTTTAATTAGTAAGGGAATAGGTAGGAAGTGGGATACATTATACAATTGACATTGTCGTTGGCTGGTTGGTAACTAATATGCACTCTTGGTTGTAGTGGTTTCCATCCTGCAATCGCAGGGGCGATGGGAGGGTCAATATTTCGGATATTATTGGTACTCTGATGCTGCCATGATGTTTTCTACATCATCATCTAGACTCGTGAGGCGGTGCCATGGTATAACTACAGGGAAAGGTTGAGAGGGTTCTACTGGCAATGAGAGAAGGGAAAATGTACTAAACTTGGATATTACCAGTTTTCAAAAATATATAGATAAGAAAAATGTAGGGGTGATTACGGCTTGCCAGGCCGTTCCGGAATTGCACATAGGGTGATCTACATTGTGCCCGAAGGGAATCTATTAGTTGGGACATGGCAACACAGTACTCTGCGCTCGATGTCGTTATAGTCGTTCTCACAAATACAATGATTACTGTCAGCAAGCCATATACGATGGAGATGCGCATCAAACGTGTAATGGTTGGACATGAGCTTTGACATCGTACGAATAAAGTCCCGGTTCACATCCAAGCCCTTAAACCAAGCATTTGTTGATACCTTCGGGATAATGGAATGTAGCCACCGTCCCAGATGTCCATTGCTCCATGAAGTTTGCCAACTATCGAGTGTCCTCTGACGAGAGATACTGACATATTCATTGAAGTAAATCGATCTTTTCTTCTGTCTGTGGCTAAAGAGTCGGCCTTCTTTTTTTTTAGTTAATATTTTTTTATATGACCCACCTCACACCAATACACATCTTTTGCAGTGCGGAAGGTTTGCGAGCAGATATCTTTCGATAATAGTTTTCACTCGTGAGAAATTCCTTCAATCTTACTTCACTTCCGTGTATGCCCATCCTTCTCTCTTATAAATCCAAAGGCCTCTGCTTCACAAATATCTTGCAGGCCTGCTTAAATTCTCTTAGGTTATTGGTCCGTTTGGCGTATTCTGGTAATGCGTTGAACAAATTATAGTGTTTATAAAATAAAGAGTTCTATGTACAAGATTTCTTAGCGCTCAATAATCTCAGATTGCCGACTTGTCTGGTTTCATATCGGTGCACATCTCTTCCGTACACAACAGGGCTACACAAGTACTGCGGCGTCATTCCATTTATTACTCTGAAGATGAAAACAAGTGGGTTATATTCAATACGTTGCTGAACTGACATCCATTGTAAACAATTGAGCAGCAAATGTCGCGGAGTTAGTCTGTCACATCGTAGTAACAGTCGCATTACTTTGTTTTGTAAGATCTGCATTCGCTTACGCTGTTTCTTGGATGCTAAGAACAGAATAGAAGCACAGTAATCAAAATGGGGAGCTATTATGGTCTTGTAAACAGTTATCTTTGAGTCCAATGTGAGAAACCTATTAATCCTACAAAGAACGCCAAACTTCCTGGCAGCTTTCCGGATTGTATAGTTCACGTGCTCATTAAAACTTAGTTTTTCCAATGTGACCCCAAGATATTTGATAGTTGCAACTCATTCAACTATCTTTCCATCTATTTCAACTGTTGCAGTACTTTCATTTATCTGCCGCGTAGTTTCAATCATATATTTGGTCTTGTAAATGTTCAATTTGAGTTTTTTCCACTTCAACCAATCACTAAACTTCGTCAGCTCAAGTTCATTAGCCTGATGCACTCATCGAAACTATTACCGATGATAAACAAAACTGTGTCATCGGCAAACAGGTTTATTTTCGCATTTTCCAAAATGTTTCTCATGTCGTTAATGTATAGGATAAACAAAAGTGGTCCTAGTACACTACCCTGTGGAACACCAAGGTTAACATCGGCTTTCGATGATGTAGCGCGGTTATACCTTGTAACTTGCGTACGTCTTTCTAAGTAACTGCGAAACCACTCAAGAGCATTTCCTCTTACACCATATTTCTCCAAAACGCAAATCAGTTTACAGCGATCAACTGTGTAAAATGCTCGTTCTAAGTCAAACAAAAATTGCCAAGACAATTTTTCCATTCTCAATGGCCTGCTTCCACTTCAAGCGCTGTTTCACACGAATGATTTTTTCGGAATCAATCAGGTCACACAACAGTATACCAGCACTATCTACATAGCCCATCAATTGTTCTTTAACGACCGTCTCTAAAACTTTCTCGTAGATCGGTAGCATATTTATCGGCATGTGATCCTTTGCTCGTGATGCATTTGGCACTTCTGGAACTGGAATTACGACCGTCTTCTTCCACGCTTCCGGAAAAAACACCTTGCCGGAGCGATTCATCAACAACTGTTAACAGTTTATCAGCAATTATGTCAAACGCATCCACCAGCACCCGCTTAGTAACATTGTCCGTTCCCGAACAATTTTTAAGGCCCGAGACAATTTCTTTAAGCTTGAGCATATTGATAGGCTTGAAAACATAAAACTGATTTTCGGTTTTCTCGCTTTCCTCCACTAGTCGGCCTGTAGGTGGTGGAATGGCTTCGTGAACCTCTTCAACGCTCTTGATAAAAAACTTATTAAGTTTTTCTGCCGTAACTTCGCCAGAATACACCTCGTTCGAACCATCAAAAATAACCTTAAAATTTTTGCCATCTCCAGGTTTGATAAGGGCTTTTAAATATTTACAGAGTCTTCTCATCGCCTGCGATAGAGCAGTGTGACGGGATCCATACTATGGTAATCTGGCAAAATTTTTCAGATAAAGCACTAAGAGGTTCCCGTGTTTTTCCCAAGAAATACGGTGAATGCTTTCCAGGTTTCGCCTTACGGAGGGCCTCAATGGAGCTGAGACTGTCTGAAACGATGAAGTAATGATCTTCGAGCAAGGTATCAATAATCCCAAGAGCATACTGAATGGAAGCCAATTCTGCGACGTAAATTGAAGCAGGATCACTGAGTTTGTAGGAGGCAGCAAAATTTTCGTTGAAGATACCGAAATGTGTAAACCAATCGAGAATTGATCCGTCAGTGTAGAACATTTTGCCGTAGTCGAATTGATGATATTTATTATAAAATCACATGTGAGCGAATGTGATCTTGGATTCCACAAATGTCTTCTTTCATGTGTAACCGCCGGTTACGATGAGTAATTGATGGCTCCGCCACAATAAATATCAATCCTTGAGCGGTTCAATATTTTGCCCTCCCAGCATCCAAATCCAACTCTGCCTTTTCCTGCTACGAGCTCCACTGCCACCCAAATGGTACCCACATCATTTCACAGTACTTATTTACAGCGGTACCTGTCTCATTTAGCCGCCGCTACACGCCACGGGTAGAGTAGCCAAGAAAAAGGGTTAGCAAACGGATATAGCCGACCTGTCAAACTTCGGAGGTGTTCGGTTCATCTCCGGTGCCGACTTACGAATACGTCACCGTTTTTGGCTCAGTTCCAGGCCCTGATCCGGAAAAAAGGTAAAAATTGGGTACAAAAATGTAGACGGGAAGGTGGTAGCGGGTACCACATGGTTGTATGGCTATGTAACTAATACCTCTGGGTAGGTCCCCAGAGGACCTTTTATTTTTGGCTCCAGATTGTCATCTGGAACCTATTCCTTCGCAGGACGAGACCAAGAACAGGAACGGAAACTACCGCCAACATACGGCTCTCTGTCCGTCCCCACTGAGACGTCCAAAAAATTGTTTCAAAATCGTTCAACACGGGTCCAACAATGGACGTTTGTTGAACGGTTATTTGGACGTCGTTCAAATTGGTCCAACGAACGTCCTTCATTGGACAATTTTGAAACCAACCGTTCTTAGAGGGTCGCCACGTGCCAAGACCCCCCTGGAAACAATCCCGGCAGCCACCACGCCATTCTTCTGCATGCCGGCAACCCTGAAAACCGGCAACCATAAGCCGCAGGTCGAATCTACTCCCGAGAGTAGAAAATACCACTATCCGGTCGAAGGACGCACGCCATACACGCTCCGACGGCCAACCGTTGGACCAGAGTCCCAGTTATAACCGACGCACCGCCACTGCCGCCATACACAGCCATTGTCACCGTAAACCACCAACATGTCACCCAGTCGACGATCCGGCCATCTTCCCTCTACACCCGTAAAACCAAACCGCAAGTAGCAAGTGACGTCACTTAGAATTAGGTTATTTATAAGTAATAAATAGAGTTAAGATGTTTAATGATGAAGATTAGTGATATTGTAACTTAACTGAGCCTTGGGTTAGTGAATTTGCATCACGTTTCGATTTTGCTCGAATTTCGGACTCAAAAGGAGTCGCCAGCCCTCGTCGTTGGTTGTCGTACAGGAAGTCTAATCAGGTTTGAGCATCCCCTACGTAAGTACACCCGTTTGCTGGTCCTCGTCTGGTTGCATTGTCTGTGATATTACCGAAGGCAAATGGGTCACCCTCTAAATGAGTGCATATGATGGTGGGTGACATTCATATTCACCACCGACAAGCATAATTTCTCCTACCCTGAGCAGCTCGAGGTAACACATGAATGTGTCAAAAAATACAGTTCAATCAGAAGTATCTAAGAGATAAGCATGGTTAAGGTTGCACAGAGAATGCGCTAAATTCGCAAACGAAAAAAGCAGTTTTTTTTCCACACCGTATGTCAGATCTTCATAAAAATCAATCAGCAGTACTGTAACAACATTCTACACACGCTGATTGATTTTTATGAAGATCTGGCATACGGTGTGGAAAAAACTGCTTTTTTCGTTTGCGAATTTTGCGCATTCTCCGTGCAACCTTAAAGTTATACGAATATGAGTTGAGTTCTGATATGAGAGGTCCGATTTTTTAGCGGAAGGAAGCCCACCAGCACTTCGAGACTCATCATATGGGTCGGGTTCATGCAACCTAAAGCAATTGGCGATTTGCGGCAAAAATAAAATTAGTCATGCGACACCTATGATTCAGCTCATGAACTAGCAAAGTTTGATTTTTTTCGCCCGCAAGTGAGTCGTAGCTTACGACAAAAACTTCATTTTCTTCTCGGAAAAAGCTTACCACTGTCAAAATACGAATGAAACGAGTAAGAAATTTAGTTTTATATGCAATAATTCTGAAATTACAGCCATTTGCAACTATTTGGCTCATACATTTCTTCGAAATGTTAGCGGGGTATTATTTTGGATATAAAAAATCGTTCCGTAAACGAAGTTCCAACTTGAAACCAAGACCCAATCAGTACCAATGTCAAACTCCTGACACTTTCCTTTTAGCCGGATATATTCTTTCTTGCGTGATCTGGAAAGTTTCATGAATTTACACCATCTCATGAAGGTTTAGCTTAACTTAGGAGGAACGGGAAATGATGTTGCGGCGGCTACGGCGCTCAACAAATTACATTTCGGAACAGCCCACATATAGCTCTGCGAATGATATTGGAAACCACTATGTTTTAAACCCTTTTACTCATCATCTTATAAAATGATGGTTTTCCTTCATTTTCATAACCAATTATCAACAAATTGATCGGTGATTTGGTGTTTAAACGTTATTTTTTACCAATGCTTACAGAAAATATATGCACTATGTCAGAACAGAATCAAATCAGTAACACTTTGCTTTCAGCGCTAACTGTGAGCGGTTTCAACGTAGAATCGCCAATGCGCAAACAGCTATTCTGGATTCTCTCAAGTTTGATGAAATGTATGTTCGCTGCAGAGCGAAAGCAGAAACATCTGTACTCCATCACTGATAGTATTGTTGTTTGGTACAGCCTGATCAGGCCCTTCCATGTTCCGGTTATTGTACGGAAAAAGTTGGTCCTTTGATGGCACTTCTGTTTCAGATACCTAATGTGACATCCCCAGATACCATTAGAGTCGAACCAGACCCCGAGATATTTGAATGTTGAAACCTGAGCAATTTTAAGCTGTAGTTGCGCTGGTTCACGCTTCCTTGAAAATATGTTTTCTCCATGCAGAATTCGATGCCTAGCTGGCGAGTCCAAGTGAACAAATTGCCCAAGGTATCTTGCAACGGTCCATGCAGATCGACAGCTTTGGGACCTGTAATAGAGGTCACACACACCGTCATCCGCAACCTGCCTTAGCGTACAGGAATTGACAAGACATTCGTCAATATCATTCACTTAAACGTTTTAGAGGAGGCGGCTAAGATATGATCCCTGGGGAAGACCCATGTAGCTAATTCGTGATGTGGATAAATCACCATGCGAAAAATGTATGTGTTTTATAGCCAACAGTTGTTTAGAGTCGGTGAAAGACCATGCTGGTGCAACTTCTCTCCCTTTTGTTTATATGGAAGCCAAATTGTGTATCTGACAGGAAGCCATTTGCGTCGACCCAATTGTCCAGACGGAATAGGATCATTTTCTCGATCCAATATCTTTCGAATACATGACAGCATCGCAATCGGTCGATAAGAATTGTGGTCGGAGACTGGTTCTCCTGATTTTTGGATGACGATGACCTTCACTTACCTCCAGTCATGTGGGACAATGTTGCCCTCAAGAAACTTATTAAATAAATGTTTCGTTTGTTTATACATGTTTGTGTACATTTCGAACGATTTCATCGGTCGCGCGAATTCATTTTCGTTCATCTGACAAAAGTTTTCGTATTTATAAGCATAATATTGTGGTATTGCTCCGGTAGAACATGAAACGAGCTCGGTTTCTGTTGTGAATTATCCCGGAAGAGAGAAACACTCCAACTTATTCATACAAAACCAGCGATCGATGCCTCATCTGAATCCGATCGAATCCTTACTGTTCCGGATTCTGGATCAACTGGAAGCGAAAGAGGTTCAGGAAATCTTCCTGAAACCGGCGGACACGGATCCGGTTATTTAATATTTGACCGTCGTGATGATCAACAATTATCTCTTTTGACTTTGACGATTTGACGAATGGCGCTCGTGAATGTTATAAAGACTTTCATATATATTAGCGAAAAATTCGTTTGCCAAATGAAGCCGATTCGTGGTCGGTTCAACGAAAGTTGTTTCGTGTTTTTTACGAAAAACTCGTAATGAAAAAATAAGTATTTCAAAAGAACTACGAATGATTCATCATATGTATGAAAAAATCGTATATTTTATGAAAATTGTCTGTACGAAACTAATTCTCTGCGATTTACGAATATATTCTTTCAGTGTAACAGTGATCAGATCCGTGGTTCCGTTTAATAAGTTTGCCATCGAAGGATACAATCGCTGCAAGGAGGGTCCATTGTTCACTCAACTGTTTTAAAAATGTTCTCACTGTTGGTAGAATATCAAACAGCAAGCTTTTCAGAGGGTCGGTAATGTTGACAGCTGGGAATATCCAGTCCACCATGTCAGAAAATTTAAGGCATCCCGTTTTGGGTTGAGTTTCTGACTGTAAGATTAGAGCACTTGGGTTTTTTGGAACCCCGGGAAATGCTGGGAACTCCTGGCTGTATCTCAATTTACCAAAACCATGAGGTTTATCTTCGGATTTATAGCAGCACTTGTAATTTTTGGATGATTTTTATTTTGTACCCCTGTTTGGGACTGCCTAGGGTTCTTACAAAGAAGCTCGTGAGAGTCCAATTTCGATCTTTTCCTGGAGTTTTCAAGTTTCCGAGGAATGCCCCTCGCGAGAGGCGTAAGTAGCATTATTGTCAGTTGGCAAAAGAACATACGGGTGTTCAGAGATATGGCGGGTCGTTTCAGTTTATCCGCGCACAGTTAATACGTTGGCAAGTCAAAAGTGTATGCGGATTTCTCCCGCAGTAAACACACTTTCCAGCAGCCTTCCTGCAGTCATCATCCATATGGCCTTCCCCACACTTGCCACACCACTGCTACAGTGGGTGGCCGTATGTCCTAGCTGTTTGCAATTGGAACAATTCATGACCCGCGGTATAAACAGACGAACAAGTAGACGAGCCCCCTCCACTTCAACGTAGTTCGGCGAAGCTGATCCTGTGAAAGTCACGCGAAACGAGTCTGATGCATAATATATCTTATCATCGGTTGACATCGAGTGCAATTGTCTGCACTCCAATATCTTCACTGATTGAAAGTCAGAGTTCCTAAAGCGGCATCTCTATCCAAAAACCAGGAAAACCAGCTTCCGACCACAACTTGTATCGACCGATTGCAATGTTGCCCTGCATCCGGAGGCTTCGTCTCGACAATTGGGTCGAGGCAAATGGCTTGCTGCCAGATACACATTTTGGCTTCCGCAAAGGTAAAGGGACGAACGGCGGCCTTGTGTTGTTGAAGACAGAAATTCAAATGGCCTATGTTCATAAAGCGCAAATAGCATCAGTTTTCTTGGATATTAAGGTGGCTTTTGGTTCAGTTTTAATCAACACTCTTTCTGAGAAGTTGTACCAGTGTGGTCTTTCAATAACTTTGAACAATTTTTTGCTGAATTTTTTGTTGGTAAAGCACATGTTCTTTTCGCATGGCAATTCGTCAACGTTTAGATTCAACTTCATGGGTAATGGGTTCATGCCTAAGCCCTCTTCTATACAATTTTTACGTCAATGAAATCGATAAATGTCTTGTCAATTCCTGCACGTCCAGGTAACTGCGATGGTGTGTTTTCTGTTATGGGACCCAAAGCTGTCGACCTACAAGGACCACTACAGAATACCTTGGACAATTTGTCTACTTGGGCTAGTAAGGGTATCGAATTACCTACGGAGAAACAGAAAACTGAGCAAGTCGTAATTTCAGGAAGCGCGAACCAGCACAACTACAGCTTCTGTTAAGGTGACCTTCTTCTAATTTCGGCAGAAAATCAAGCAAAATTTGAGAATTTTTTGTGGAAAAATGAAGACATACGAACTTCTGCTTTTAATCTTTATTTGTTATTTGTCGATAATTAGAAAATGATTTTTTTTCTCAAAACTACAAAATAGCGGCACAGCATATGATTGAAAATCGTCCCTGAAAATCGCATGACAAAGATTGGGCGCTAGCTTAGTTCTGTCACTAAGTTAGTGTCGGATTTTGATGAGACGAAGTTGAAACGCAAATTCCATAAAAAATTTAGACTTTTGGGCGATACATAACTATTATCTTAGGCTCCCGAGAGGAATAAAAACCTAATCTTGCTTGATGCATCCACAGTACAGGATCTCTCAGAGCGCAGCTTAATTTGTACCATTCTTTTAATAATTTTCATTTGTAGCAAACTCTCCGTGTGCCTCTAAACAAAATTTCAAGCAACGCTACTGTTTTAAAATAAAGCATTTCACTGACTACGCTGAGCGCGAAAAAAAGTCAATTCAGGATGCAGAGATCTACTAAACATGTGCATAATACCCTACACATTTCATGCTCAGTGCTCGATAGCGCAATTAATCAAATAAGATCGATTACGATTCGAAACCAGAATAATGCGGCTACGATTATCGAAGTGAATAACCTAAAGCACGCTCCTCGGTTGAATTGAAACGTCTAGGTATCTATCTGGTTTTAATAGTGTGCAATGCAAGTGTAACTGATACAAACACCGACCGCACGTACACTTTTCCCACCGACGATCCATTACATTGCAAACTGCGAAAATGGATAATTTAATTTTATTTATGAACCAGCTCCAAGTCGCTTCCAATCGAAATCGAAAGTTTAATGTAGGCATCTATGGAAGAGAAAGATCTTTTCTCAACTCAACCGCTATGTTTCCCTATGTATGAGGTGAATGCGTGAGGAGCGCTGGTAAAGGGGGATACGGGGGAAACCAACGACGCCGTCAGTCGGTGCTGCATAATGTCGCTGTTGGGAGAAAAGCCGTCGCGAATATTATCCAACTCCGACGACCTGATCTTAGAAGAAGGCAAAAGTCGAATAAGTTTATGTGTCCGGTTGGATGGACGAACAGCTGGTCGTTGGTGAGCTGCATTGTACCTTGTTGACTGAGTTTTGAACATTTCCGGTCCGAACGGAATGTCAATTTAATTTAAAGCTTTTAAGGGTGATTTATGGTATAGTTTTTTTTTGCAAACTCATATCTCGTTAGAAATAATTGGAAGAACTGTTAAAATTATATTTTGAATGATAACGGGTATGATAATGGTATGGTCAAAAATCTCACACAAGCGACGACTCGTAAGTAGATCTATAATAGTCGGCGAGACATCCGACCTAGCAGTTTAGCAGAGCGCCAGTCAACCTGGGGCTTGGAATTAATGCTTATGCCGCGAAATCGGACATGAATTAATGCAGTAACATTAATTTGGATATTTTGGCATTGAAGAAAAAATAGCGCATACGAATGCATGAGTTATTTATGTAACATGTGACGAACATTACTTTCTGTGAATGCATTCTAATTGGATAGTAAAATGTGACCATCATTATATTTGTTACTTTTCTAAATATATTGATATGAGTATGAATCTCAAATGCAATAAACTACCTAATTAATTGTCATACAGTTAAACAAAACAGCCCAATAAATTGACTGTCAATACTCCGAAGAAAAATATGGAATTTTGGTGAAAAAAGTGATTTAGATATCTAGCCAAAGCAAACAGAAAGATGTTTCACTTTTGCGGCGAAGTAGATAATTAATTTCCGGTGAAATTTCAATTAAAAGCTTCTCGGTTCAACAGCAACAAAGCGTCGAAATTAGAAACGAGAAATTTTTTTATGTTGTTAGCGATCTCCCCACTTGAGTCTCTTAAGTGGGATCGGCGTTGATAGGCAACAATGGGTACAAAAGTGAATCGGTGATAGAATTATTTATCTAATTCAAAGTTATCTATATTGTTCATTCGATAGTTTATTCCACTTTGTTTCACCTTTAGTTAGTTCAACCTGTGAAACTATTATCTAACGAATCTTGACCTGCCGCGAATTCCCACCGTAGAAGAGTGGATTTATTTTGGCTCAAGACTGCCACCATTTTAGTGAGAGTATGAGACAAACAACCTAATTTGCATATCAAGAGACCAAACCTACCAACGGCAGATTTATTGCACAAAAAAGTAGTTTGCAGCACACTGTTTCGAACAAGTGTACCCCAAAGTGTACGGATCGCCTAAGGGGGTATCTGTTGCACCCAACAATTATTGTTATTCAAATCGGTGTCATTCGTCTAAATGAGAGCAGTTTTGCGATTAATTCGCTTTGCTCCAACTTTATAGTTTTTATCATGATTTGACAACGACACTGTACAAAAAAATAGCGTGAACGGGATGCAGGGTGTACAAATTTCAAGTTTGATTCATCGCTTGATGATTTATCGATGTCAGAAAAAACAACGACGAAGTTATACTCTGTTGTGAATTTTAATGGAGTTTTAAAATATTTCAAATGTAGTAAACGTGACCCCTGGTCGCGTTCGGGTTCATGAATTTTAAAATTCTCGAGCTCGGGCCTGGTTTGAGTTTTTTCAATTTTATATTCTCGGGTTTGGGTTTTCCGAACTAAGTAAAATTAATATCGTGTTTTGAGCATTTCGTATCTGTATAAATTACCTGAATCGCTTGTAGTCGTTCTATTTTTAAAACCAACATGTTGAATGGATGTATTTGTTATTAAAACTAATCCCGGCCCGGATGGCCAAGTATGACATTCCACTCGACTTAGTTCGTTGAGATAGGAAAATGTACAATCATAAAAGAGTCCACGACTGATTGGCTCATGGTATTGTCGGATTTTATTGCGGAAGAGTAAGCCTACCAACTAAACCAGCACGTTTTGTATCTCCATATCGTGATTGTCCCGGGACCATAGTCGAAACGTGATTTTGTGATTGCCATTGAGCCATATAGCTCCCTGCTTCGTAACTTGTACGAGTTTGCTCAGGAATCAGAACCCATTTACTCCTATGCGTTTGTTGATCCCGTTGCCCCCTCGCCAGCTTCCTGTGTAACCGGTACACCCACGACTGTCACCATCGTCGGAACCCGTCGAGACGTTAACCACTGCAGAGCTCAGTGTATGTATGTGCCCCCGTTTTTTTATCAGGGGAAAAAACTTCGGAAAGACCCTTAAAATTCACCAGTTCAGGGACTACTACTGTTAATACATTTCCTGGGATGACCACCCACGCTGATCAGCTGTCGGCATATTCATACTAGAACAGACCAGCCAAGACGCAGCCTATAAGATAAACTATCCTACGATCAGAATTATTTGCAACATAA
Source organism: Topomyia yanbarensis (assembly GCF_030247195.1). NCBI lineage: Eukaryota > Metazoa > Arthropoda > Insecta > Diptera > Culicidae > Topomyia > Topomyia yanbarensis. Next base: position 85,466,442 of record NC_080671.1, read on the forward strand.
TCTCGGCAAGTCTATAACCGTAAGATAGTCACGAACCAAGAAGAAGCTTTCAGCTCTTAAAAAAATAGATTTTTTTCAGTTTCCCTAAAGGGAAATCATTAACTCTACCCTTACCGCCGTACATGATTCCTCCCCGGCACTACCTTACAACATTACTCCGGAGAGGAGTTATTTTAGATGCATAGCGACCCCGCTAGTCTATTTGCTTTGCAGTTAGTTCCTTCAATGCATTTAAAACACCACACCTCGACCATCCACAAGCCATTTCTAATGGCAGTACGAAAACTCGAGAATTAGTGCTCTTCCCCTACAAGGACAATCTGGCGGTAAACTACAGATTGTCAAATTTTTTAGCCCTTTGGCTCCTTTATCATGCCGTTTCAGGCCCATGCGCAGAAAATTGTCAAGAGGAGGGTTTTGATTTTTTTACGTCTCTTAGAAAAGAAAGGCATAGAAAACCTGAAACTTTGAAGGTTTTTGCTGAAGCCTGAAGGGCTAAGTCTTGTGTACCAATCGATTCCGCGTAACAAACTGAGTAAATATCTGTTATCGAGAAGAAACCTTCAAGAGACACCGCTGCCTGCTGATTCGTGGTAATGTTGGATTGGTTTATAGTAGTTAAGCATTCCGACTAGAGGGTTTCCCACACTAAATTGCATCACGGAAAAAACGCCGTAGAAAATAACCCAGCGGGTATTTTTGCCTTCAAATTTGGGTAGAAGTAGTTTAGAGTGTATAAACTTGGAAAAAATTGGCGTCACCCGAAAAGCGACGTCGTGAATTGATTTTGCGCATGCACCCGGAAAATCCTCAACTCTCTCATCGAGACATCGGAATCGTGCAGTCAACGGTGAGTCGTGTGATTAAACGTTACTACCAAACTCTGAGCATCGAACGGAAGGAGTAGAGGGTCAGAGTGGATGTTCAATTAGTGATCAGGATCACAAGCGTGTAGTGAAAGCGTTTAAGCGGAATCCCAATGTTTCAGTTAGAGCCAAGGACCGGGAGGGACTGCATACGTACAAACTGCAGAAGGCTCTAAATCATAACGAATAGCACAATGCAGTGCCCCATTGCCTCATCATGCAGAATGAAACTTACGTCAAAGCGTACTTCCGGCAGCTTCGAGGTTACTGTTCTTCACGGCCCAGCACAAGTTTGATCTTCCGGAGGAAGTAAGGAGGCAGAAAATTTCAAAGTTTTCTGATAAATACATGATTTGGCAAGCGATCTGCTAATGTGGCAAATGGAGCGTGCCGTTCGTGACTACTGGGACTGTAAATGGGGAGATCTACCTCAAGGTTTGTTTACAGTAGCGTCTGCTTCCTCTATTGAAGCAACAAGCCCTACGATTTTCAGCCCGGAGCCCCCTCCACCCCCGACGCATCGAAAAATACTGGGCAATAATTATTATAAAGCAGGCACTACGGAAGCATGCCATGGAGGTCATATTCCGTGATGCAATTTGACACCCCTTAAACCTAAAGCTCTTGTATCTCTCAGTCCTCATCCATCCGGGCAGTTGTTAAGTACTACTTCAGTAGATACTGTACTCTTGCTCTTTTTATTTTGTGGTAATCGTTCATGTTTCTTTCTAATACAACTTTTGTGGCTTACTGTCCAACCTTCGTGGTATATCTGACCTACTCAGGTCTGCAGCAAATATCGTCACCTGGTGAGATGCAAACCGATCCGGAGTTGTCGACCATAATGATTCACATCTTTTTATAACCATAACTTCGCAGGGTTTCTTATCCTTCTTGGCACTACACGTTCCTATTTATCTGCTAGCTGGTGCTGAGAGTTCTTCGGAGGCGATATTTCTCCCGATACCGATGCCCATTTCGCGAGCCATTCAGTTGTCAGCAAGTCCAACGGTGAGATCATCGGCGGTATAATTTCTGCAGACCATGATGTCCTGATTTTCCCCGACTGGTAATCGGTTTACTAGCAACTGCTGCCAAGATCGAAACTGGTCGAAACGTGAACAGATCCAGAGAAGCCCATTAACTTGATTTACATCCCTTTCCAGCCACCCTTGCCTGTTTTCTAGCTTGGTTTCTCCAAATACTTTTTTTAGAGTGATCGAACTTAAATGACATTTTATGTGTCAAAACGACTCGAAGTATAATTTTTTCACTGAACAGAAAGAAAATAGATTTTTTAATGTAATTCAAAACCCTTGTGGGAGGGGTTTGAACCCCTAATACCCTCCCCTTGTTCACGGGCCTGTGCCGTTTAGCACAATTTCCTTGTTGAGCCGCTCAGCTCCCGACTTTTCGCGAACTACTCGGTCTAGTCCCCGACGTAGCACTTAGCCTACTCCGACGGAGAATACCCCGGCGAGAGAAGTTTTCTCGAAACCGAGCCAGCCAGTCAGTTGCCAAGGTCGGTCCGGCGATTCCGATGAAGTAAGGCGTCTGGTGCACTGGCGCCTCGAAGATCCGCGACTGGTGGTGTCTCGTCGCGGTCTACTCAGTCTAGTCCCCGGCGATGAATCTAGCTTATGCCAACAAAGAGTTCCCCGGCGAAGGAAGTTCTTCCGACACCGATTCTTTTTAGGTTTTAGTATCACAACTTCTTGAGCCCTTTGTCTCCCTGTCCGGTGCCATTTATCACCACAACTCCTTTAGGCCCTTTGGTTCCCCTCTCGTTCCATTTCGCCCGCTGTGATTCGCATTGACTTCGCCCTTCGTTCGTCTCGTACAGAAGCACTCTGCTCTAGAAGTAGCTCTTCACGATCTGGCATAGATAGTCGGAAACCCTCATTCTGTGCAGCGTTGCAGCAATGGCTTCCCAGCTAGTACTGTTAAATGAATTCTGCACATCTATCGTGACCCCAGCGCAGTATCGATCTCCTCTTCGCTTCTGTTTAGATGCCTTCTCAGCACTCTCGAGCACTGTCTGAATTACATCTACTATCGATGCTCCTTTGCGGAATCCGAACTGCATCTTGGACAGTCCGCGCTCACCTTCCGTGAATTTCGTCAACCTTTTAAGGATGATCCTTTCCAGGAGTTTTCCTAATGTATCCAGTATCCAGTGGGCCTGTACGAGGCGGATCACCAGCTTCCCCGGCTTTGGTAGCAACACCAGCTTCTGGACCTTCGACATTTCGGGGAAGTTGCTTTTATTTAGACATTTCGAGGTCTTCGTTGAAGGGTTTCGTCTTCCACTTTCGCTCACCGGTCATTCATCTCCGTGCTGCAACAGGGTTCCGTTGGCCGATACGGTAGCGAATCGCCTGGCAGTCGCTATGCGTATACTTTTCGCATATTCTCCAATTCAAGTTTGCAGTCAGCGAAGGGCTACAGAATGTGACGTCGATGATAGACTCCCTCTCGTCTTTCCGAAATGTTCTAACGAAACCTTCATTGCACCATAGTGCGTCTAACTTCGCTAGAGCTCTCTGCAGGATACACCCTCTTGTGTTGGGTACTCTTCCCAATCAGAAGCACATAATAAAAATAATTTAAAACCGTATCTCACGCCAGATTTATAACACAGTTTCCTACAAGAATTGCATTCTGTTATCATTTTGTTATTGTGTTCTGAGCGGGTTATGTCCCACTCCACAGCACAGGCATTAAAGTCATCGGCTTTCGGCTGATCAACTGCTTGGTTAACTGCTCCAGAATTAGTCTGAACTGCTTCACTATCCACCTTGGAAGAGTGTAAAACCTGCCCATAACTTGTATCGCAGCCGCTCCAGTTCTATCCGTAACCCAGCACCTCACAGGCCGTCTACCGTCGTTATCTCATCCAGGTCCTTGCACATAACCACCGTCTCCAGGTTTAAGGCTTTAACTGTGGTTCGCGTAACGCCCTGTTGAAACATATAGCCATTGTAGGATGTACAACGGCTTGCTCCAAAAGCTTGTTCAGGTGTTGCCCAATTTATAAGGTACCGCGTACCCTTGTGTACATCACTGGTTTCGACGGTAACAGCTGACGTTAATTCCTTCGTCTGCCTATTCCTATTTAGCCTTAGTCATGGTTGTCCTTCGCAATATTGTACGGGGGCCTCCCATATACCGGTCCAAAAGCTAGTTTACATCGCCGGTATCCGGTAGACTTTCGCTGTAATCGGGCTTCTAGTTGCTGATTTGGTCATAGAACGCTCACTCGTTATCACTGAACATCCAATTTTGTTGTCGTCACTTCGTAGAGTCAGTGTAACGAACTAGCTTTCCTGATAAGACACTCAATGCGTGTACTGGTGTGTCGGGTTCCTCCGTTAGCTGGTAAGCACCCGGCTTGCGAAGCTCAGTAGGTGCAATGATCACGACCAGATGACAACCTAATTTTGCCGATCTTTTGCCGTCTATGTACGCGGTCAGTCTTCCAATAGAAGCACGTTTGTTCGAGATCTGACCTTCCAATCACCGTTGCCATGGAGGTAGTCGCCATTCTCAGTGATGTTGGAGCAGGTTGCTTCTAAGCGTAAGTCAGTATTCTAAGCATCTAACAGTCGCCACTCCAGCACAGAACATTATTATCTGCAGATCTTTCCGGTTGTGCTCAAATTCCAGGTTCATTAGAAGAACGTTGCCGTTCATGAAAGTGTGCAGGTCAACTTAAAAGAATACTGCAGCTTCGGGATCCAGGGGCGTCACATTGGGTACGTGTCGCGATACTGCGCAAGTGCATCATCCATATTGAATATCAAATCGCGTTGTAGCGGCTGATCAAGGATTGAATTTCCTGGTAATGATGGGACTCCAGTTGCAGATGCCTCCACAAGCGCTTCAGGTTCGCGGAATTCGTTCGCAATTGACAAGCTAAGCCCTACTGTACCTTCTACTCACCTTTCTCTGCACTTCCTGTTGAATTAAATCGTATTTCTGCTGGGGTTGCAATATTGTTGCAGATGATTATTTTTCGTCTTGGGTTCTGCGCGTTCTGATTCAGACGCCCGGAAAACTCTGAACATCTCGAGTATTTTAGGTCGTCCGCTCAGGTCGGTCTCAAGCGCTGTACAAAGTTGGTAGGCATGGATAACGAATTTATTCATCTCCGTCACCCATATGATCCTACGCCTCTGTGTTCCCGCAAGGCTGAGCGACTGGCATTTCTTAGTCTCAGCATTTCTCACAAGTGCTCTCTCTGCCCGTTCGTAGTGGTAGCTCTTGGTACTCGTAACTCCTAAAAGCCCGCTGTCCCCCCACCAGTCTCTGGTCGCTCGCATTGTGCCCCATATTAAGACCGCCAGTAGTTGGAGTGCCCTCCTCGGGCGTTCGCTTGGCCAAAATTCTTCTTGTTCGTAGCTCCACAGTTGGGTTGTAGTGATAAGCCGCTCCTTAACGTAGGAAGCGGCACTTACGCAGTTCTCCCTTCTCTGTCAGCATATGACCAAAGATCCCGACGAGGTTGTATACCCGATTTTTTGTTGCCTGCGGCCGTTTTCTTCTTCATTCAATTTATTCACTTTGTTAACTTCGTCTTTAGTTTCATTTCGTTTTCTTAATTTCATTCATTTTATTGATTTTACATAATTTATACATTTTTAAAGGTTTTATTCGTGCAGGACTTGAAACTATGTCTATCACTTCTCTAATTGAGTGCGCACTTCACGTGAGTTTTGGAAGCTAATGAACCATCAATCAGTGGTATGTATAAAAATATCTCATCTTACCGGTAGGTGGATAAATCAGGTTTTTTCATAGAAATTAGCACATCTGCAAACTTACGATCGCATCATAACAAATTTGTAATTAGCATCGAATAAACAGGACCAAACTTCTTTCGTCAGCCACTGTGTTGTGTTAATAATAATAATATCATTTCGGTTCCAATCATCATTATATTTTAAACATTCAAATATGACGATTCGAGTGTCGTTCGCCAATAACCGAAGCTTTCTCGAATAAGCTGTTATGCAACAGTGTACTACTTTATCGCGAAAAAAATAATTCAGAACATACGTTACATATTCATAATGCAGCAGATGAATTTGATTACGTACCGTTTCCAGCGAAAGTAAACAGCGCGGCTGCTGCGAGGAGTATAAATAGATCCATTCCGGCTGTTGCTGAAATTGCGCGCTGAGTTTCCTTCTCCTTCCCTGCTCACTGGCAGTGGTCAGTTTGAATGATGTTTTCGTTTCACTCGATCGCAGCTGCTGATTCTCCTCTAACTCTGCTCTCACCAAAACGTCGAACAAAATTGATTACTGTTGGATTATGCCTTTCTTCGATGCATCCTCATTCTCACACGGTTTAATTTTTTTCACTGTTTGTTGGACCGTTCTCCTTCGAACGTGTTTTGATTTTAACAACCACTAAACTGTTTGAGGAGGCCTCTCTAAATGAACCGCCTTTGTGAGTTACTGCTTTTCGGTTTCTACTTGTTGATTAAGGCAAACATCTCATCACTCAATAATGGATAATAATTAGGTTAGATCTATTCAGCACTAGTACCGATAGCACCGATAGCAGTTATACCAACTAAATACCACACCACCGAATCACGCTCGAGTTTTCACCGATTCCTATTTTCCGTCCATCCAGCAATGAAACCCACACAAACTTGATCTTGATTCCAATGTCGATGCAAAAAAAGCGCACCTTCGCTTCCTTGCAAGGACAACTTTTACTTTTGCGCCGATAACACGCGTCTGGCGATTTTCCACTGCACGCGACACTAGATAGGCTGAAGGTAGGTATGACTTTTCCCTTTCCTTCCGATCAGGGGCTAACCAACTTTTGTTGTAGAGATACCTAACTAACTGACTACTGCCGGGTGCATGCGGGTCGGCGAGACGATTTTCTCGCTTCATTCACGGTGTATGTACTTATAAGGTTTGCTTACGCGCTCATTCACCGCTTGCTTACTGTTGCTGCTGCAGCAGAGCGGTGAAGTTTTAATAAATGCATATAGATCAGTGCGAGATAAAACACTGGAGAAAAGAAATAACTGGCGTAGAATTGATGCTGACCGCAAGGGTGTCTATTGTGTATTTTTATCGCGAATAACAAAGAATTTTTTTCTGAATATTTTTTTTTTAAATATTGGTGCTACATCCCTTTGCGAAACCAATCCATACAGTTCACACAACTTAAGTGAACGCCTAAATCAACTGACTGGTCCTGAGTGATGTCTCGGATTACCAAGCACAGAAGCTCGTATGTTGTTTCTCGTCAGTAAACCACAGCTTCTGTGCTTGAATACCCGAGATATCACTCGGGACCAGCCAGTTGTTTTACGCCTTGTGAATTTGTGTGTCTAACTGGTGCCAATTTGGTGTCAGCTTGAATTTATCGTCTATTTGACAGCAAGTTGGTTACTGACTAGTAGAATATGAAACACAAAAATCCAACTTTTCTAGGTTAGGTGCTGTTCCCTCACGGGCAAATCGGATCACTTTCTTTTTATTCTTTTATGAAATTAAAAAAAAACATTTTACATGGGTGCGTTTCGACTTCGTCCATTCAGGAACCGACACTAACTTTTTGTCGAAATAGATTAGAGCCGGCTTGACGGTGTTTAAAGACTGTTCATTTTATAAAGGGGACTTCTGTTTGTTGTTGTTTCCGCTCTACAACTTGATGGAAAATGATGAATCCATACTCATCGCCTGAACAACAATGCGTATATCGGAAACAGGTTTCCTAAGCACGGACCGAGTTACTAACGCACGGGGAGCTTATCGATGCATGAGTTTCCCAAAATCACAAGTGTTTCGGCAGAGCATAACATAAAGAAGAAGTTTGAGGAAACCTTTAGGAATGTGGTCGGTTGTCAGCACCCTTTTGTCCTTGGCTCATAACATTTCTCCAGTTGCATAATATAGGGACACAAGCATACCCATTGAGAGCTAGAGGCCTTAGTTAATAACTACTTAGGAATTTAATTTACTCCGTTAATATGAAAAATGTTACTGACACTTTAGTAAAATGGTAATTTTATTACTACGCTATATTTCACCCTAAGGAGGAAAATTTGGTAAAAAGCAAAATTTCTCACTAGGGTGAAAATTTGTTGGTAAAAACCAGTCTTTGTACAGGAGGGCACAAATCCTTATTTCATACTTAGTTGCGTTTCGACTTCGCCTCATCAGAAACCGACACCAACTTATTGTCGGAATAGATTAGCACCGGCTTTCCTCCTTAGGGTGAAATATAGCGTAGTGCTTTCGCATAGGCCTGCTAAGCCAAGACAAGTTTCGGCTTCACTGTGTCTCATCGGCATAAACAGAACTTCTGCTCGAACGGGACATCACGTTTGATCAGTCATTCGATTGAAACACAAAGTGTGTTTTAGTTTTAAGAGATTTGCCTCAAGCCGGCGCTAATCTATTCCGACAATAAGTTAGTGTCGGTTTCTGATGAGGCGAAGCCGAAACCCAACTAAGTATGGTAATTTTACGCCATTTAGAAAAATGTAGTCGGTTGTCGGCACCCTAACAAAATTTAGCAAAAATGGCACAATATGAATAAGAATCACCAAAATTCACCATTAAATAGAATTTACTTTACTTTACTTAGAAAATCATTCCTCATCAGAAGCACAATGTGTGTATGTGAAAAGCTGGTACCAATAGTACGCACCACTAACGCACTGGCAGTCACATTCATATTTAAAGGGTGACCAATAGACTGCCCAGAAAAATAATGAATTTTTGAAAACTGAATCGGCCCACCCCTGATTCCATTCCTAGTCCCACCAGGAGTACTTGCTCCAAATTTGAAGCAAATCGGACAAGTATAGCTACCAGACCAACGTGCCTGAAGTTTGTATGGGATTTTTCGACAATTTACATGGAGATAAATAATACGAGCCATGTTTTGGGTAGAAAATTTTAGTTTCACATTTTACCATATAGAGGGCGCCAACACTAACTTTTCAACGGAAATAGATAGAAATTAGGTGTCTTCCACAAAGTTGTAGAACAGGCATTTTGCAATGATTCTTCCGGACATCTTGATATTCTATCTTTCTTCTATGAAAAGTTAGTGTTGGCGCCCTCTATGCGGTAACATGTAGAACTAAAATATTCTAGCCAAAACATGACTCGCATTATTTACTATAATTTTTCTGAACATGCTATCGAGCTAAACCTAACTATTGTTTCACAAACATGTTTAGTTCATGCGAATCGAGTACTGATACACAACCATGCACTGCTAGGCCCCATGCAAAACTGACTCGGACATCACTTCGCTAAAAGTTTAATAATTTCTTTTAACAAAGCCGGATTCAATAGCAGTCTTCAACAAAGTTGTAGATAATTAAATTATCTTTCTTATTTTCACTTACTGTGATACTACGATACATACAGTGCCACCTAGCGGCAAAAATGCGAGTTAGTGGGTTTTCTCCATGTAAATTGTCGAAAAATCCCATACAAACTTCAGGTACGTTGGTCCGGTAGCTGGACTCGTTCCAATTGCTTCAAATTTGGAGAAAGTACTCCTGGTGGGACTAGTAATGGAATCAGGGGTGGGCCGATAGGGGTCATTTTTTCTTGTCACTCTAGTGACCAACTTATACCACACAGAGTTGAATTAGATTATTTATTAAAAGTCAATATGTTACCCAAGTGACCAATAGGCCTGGAAAGCGCTCTCTAAAAACCGCTTTTGGCAAAATAGACCGCTTCATTATTGCTGTGCCATGAAAATATTTTTTACGGCTTTTCTTCCTTCAAAATGCTGATTAATGACAAGAAGTTTTAAAATAGTTGATTGAAAGCAAGTTTACAATAGTTATGCATGAAAATGCTAACATTCTGCAAAAACATCTGAAATCCAAATGAAATGCTACTTCTCTGAGTATACTAGTACATAGTTGGTGAATACTTGGGTAATATTGGGTTTCGAGATGATCTAAAGCTAAATCTAAAGCTCAAAAATTTATGTTCGCCGTCATTCTCAAAACCAAGATAGCGGAGACGTTAAAATTCAAAATGGTGACTTTTTTGGGCGCGTTATCATATGAAACCGTACAATGTGCATATTTCTCACTCGCAAAGGTTTTAATAGTAGGATGTCTCCATATCCAAAATTGATATTCGTCACCATACAAAAATCCAACATGTCGAAGCTATAGCAAAAAATCCGTCATAATAGATATGACGGAATTTTTCTTAAAGACAAAGCTGAAAACCTTTAATCTGGGTGCATTTAGAATAGAGATGTCGCCATCTTGGATTTCAAAATGGCATGAAACTTCGATTTTTGGCATCGACTCATAAAAACCGTGTCGAAAATATCCATATTGAATGGGATGTAGAGAATTCCGCTAAACCAGATGTTGCCATCTTGGTTTTCAAAATAGTGTCAAAAATCAATCTCTGGCTACTATACTCGTCAAGATCGTTCCGAAAATACTCATATTGATTGGATTATAGAGAATGCAGCATTCCCCACAAAAAAGGGGGTGCCGACAACCGACCATATTTGGGTGCTGACAACCGATTTTAGTAACCTTTTTACATTTCTTAGAAAATAAATGTATAGAATTCGTTCAAACTTTCAAGATTTTTTGACTTCCATAATTCACATCAGCTTAATCAGAACTCATTTTATTGCGGGACATTACGCAGAATTTGCTAAGGTTTGCTCAGAAACACAAATAGTGTTTTCGTTTTTTGAGTTTGACCAAGCTTAGTTCTGTCATTAAGTTAGTGTCGGATTCTGATGAGATGGAATTGAAAGGCAAATTTCGTAACTAATTTAACAAAGACATAGTTTTCGCTGTAACAGTACAGAAATTTTACAATAATTTTTTGTAATTTCTAACGCTTTGCTACAATAGCTACAATACAAAAATAATAAACTTTATCGTTTCAACACCAAATTGCAATGCAAAATCGGCTTTAGAAGAGTGGGGGTGTTTATGTATTTTTCAATGACAATTTACAATTTACTATACATTTTGTTTGAAATTAATATTTATCGTTACTCAAAATTTTATTGTATTTCTACAGAAAGATCCTTGCATCGAACGATGTTAAAATTGTTGAAGCTGTTACATTGCTGTAATGTGTTTGGTGTAAAGGCCGTTCAAACCAAAATCCAAACACAGTTTCAAGATTGTTACTCAGCCAAACTAAAACTAAATACGATTTTTTTACTTTTGACCGTTACATGTTCAAATGCAATTCGTAAACTTTTGTTACACAAGAGCTTTTAGTTTTCAAGATGGCGTCATCTGAGTTACTACAGCAATAAACTATCTTGCGCAATTATTCAGAAATTGTTTCACAAAGTTCAAGTACATCATCTGAAGTTTACGCTGAAACTAGTCGAAAAAATGTTCTTGAAAACGCAAATACTACACCAAATTTTCTGAACTGCATCTTGTATGGCAAGCTTTATATTCTTGTGGGTTGAAATCTCTGACAGAAATGTTCTAGGGTGCGTGCTCCTATAGTTGAGGTGTACCAATAGTTTTAGTAGTGGGTTATACGCCTAACTAAGGTACCAACCATCAACAAATATTTTTTGATCGATTCATCGCACTGAAATTATGCGACAATAAAACTGTTATCCTTGAAATTTGCTCAAATAACTATTGAAAAAAAAAAAAAATTCTTTGAATTTTGAGCTCCCTTGCACATATAGTTGATATAGTGTACCTATAGTTGCAAGTCCCATAAAAAATCAATGGGATTTGCAACAATAGGAACCGAAATTAGCGATTGCACCACTATTGGTACATGTGTTCCTATGGTGGTACAAGCGGTTTTAAATACATAAATTGGATATTGAACCATGTTTATACTTTTTCCTATGAAGTAGGGATTGAAAGCTTGACTTCGAAAATATGAAATTCAAAATCGGATCCGGATCCAATATGGCCACTGTGCTGTGCCAACATCAGAATCGTAATCAGCGACCTCAAAAACCACATTTTATAGACCAACATAATAATGAACTCCATTTTTGCATATTTTGATAAATTTTTTTCAAAAAAACTAACCTACGAATTCTACAACAAAAAACTATTATTTAGTTTAATGTTTGAGATACATGAAAAAAAAAATTAGATCTCTAGGACTTTTAGTTCAGTCACAGCCGAATTTATTGTAAAAAACGAGATTTTCGAGTTCCAATTGTTTATAATTAATAAGTAATCAACAAATCCACATAATTTTTTGTGCTAGTTGCACTCCTTACAGTCTCATATAAAATTTTCAAAGGTTTATTAGGTTACGTATTATTCAATGACAATGCTTCCCTAACCCCTTATGCAAGCAAGTTTCTAATGTGGAAAAAAAATATTTTCAACCGCTTCCTTAGAAGAATGTTGAGCCATTTTCATAAATTTTACGAGAAAATCGCAAAATAATGACTGTTTTCATGTGTTTATATCAAAGGAACATAATATAGCATACCGGTCAACAAAGGAACATAATATAGTATAAGGTCATTTCTCCGAACGACAGGTTTGGTTTATTGCTTGTGTTTGAAAACTTGTAGATTTGTTTGTTTGGTATATGATAGTCATTTGGCCCTGTTCCGTGTACATCTTCAAAATACTTCCATTTTCCCCCATCTTGTTGTGCAGTCGTACGGATTTACGAAACGTATAGGAATCATCAGTTCATATTTGCCTTTTTCATATAAGGAATGCAATCACTCTGAAACTCGACTTGTCAAGCTAGACCCGGAGTGTCGAGTGTCATATACCACTAGATTCAGCTTGTCGAGATGTGAAAATGTCTGTGTGTGTGTTTATTATAGTAAAGTTGAAAAGTTTTAAAAGTGCATTGACAATGACTGCATAACCACTTAAAATAGTCCTTACTTTTCTTCCTCCCTTCTGCCCCACGAGACTGCATCAAAGCGTTATATCGTGGGGAGGCTGATTCGGTCTTGAGATACAGTGAATTCAAAAAATACCATGATCACTGGCACAACGTTGTGGTAGAGTTGAAAACTATTTCACAGCTCTTGATTTTCCGAACAGGTTTTCCGAAGGTAGATACCCTGTACAAGATCGAGATCACGAGATATTTCGAATAGAATGCTCTTTTGTTGAAATTTCAATTTCGCTTTTTCCATTTACATGATTTTAACAATCTCTTTCAGCTTTAATGGTGGTACTTAAGGTATGTCTTTGTATAAAAATGATTATATATTATCCAGGACAAGTTATGACAAAATGATACAATAGAGCATACATTCGAGCTGTTTAGCTCCGAACACCTATTTGGTTAATCGCAGTGGTGAGCTTTCGTGAGCCATGTGGCTCCCGTTTCTGTGAGCCATTTAGTTCCTTAGCGGCGGAATTTCACCCGATACTGATGCCCGTTGCGTGATTCAATTAGCTCCCAGTTTTGTCGCAATCTACTCGGATAGTCCATAAATCCTACTCAAAGGGCCAAACAGTACGTGGCCATGTTGGTTCGGCGATACCGGATGGAGCGTAGCTTCTGGTTTGCTGCTTCCGGTTCGCTGAAAACTCGCCGACCAACCGCTGTCGCTTCACTCGATCTAGTTCCTGACGGTGTAATTAGTCTGCTCACGGGCTTCGGTCCGGGGATTCCAGATGGTTCGTGGTGCCCGATACACTGGCACCTCAACCAAAGCTGTGGTTACTCTCATAGTCTTCCCCTTAGTATAATCGTCGTGACTTTAAAAGTTTGAGTCGATGATATGTTCTCCGACCGCGATTTTCGCCTGTTGCGGTCTTTCGGCTGCTAGTCAACACTGGGTGGGTTACTTAAAAGCTCTAATTATACAGTGTATCCCATAACGGACATCTATGGAATCAAACTGTGCACTTACACTCATCGTAAGTGACAACATATGCAGTTAATCAATCTTTGACTCTGCCTCTTTCAGCTTTCAACTGTCCTACAGGTAATACGCGATTCCTTTCTAGACAACAGTTCAGTCATTCACAAACACCAACTCTGTTTTATGATGGAGACGATTTCGTGGCGAGTGCCTCCAGCTCTGCTAGTGATTTTCCGATTACTTGGGATACCACATTATCCGCGAAACCGAAAATCGTTACATCTCTGAGAAGGTTCAGCTTCAATACTCCATCGTACACTGCGTTCCACAGCGTCGGGCCGAAGAACGTCAGTCGTAGTTGTCATTCTTCCTTGTCTGTCTCATAGATCAGTGTTCGGTACTGAAAGTAGCTCTGTAATATCCTGCAGAGTTACTCATGCTGTACAGCGAATGGGCGATTGCTTCCCAGCTAGTACAATTGAAGCATTCTTCACGTATAAGGTAACCACCACGCAATAGCGATATCCTTTTCTCTGTTGTCATCACAGCTCCCACAACCGTTCGGGTGGAATTCACTGTAGACCTTCCTATAACGAAGTCGAATTGCATGACATGCCGTTCTCACGGTCCGTGTACTTGGTTATCTTGTTCAAGATAACTCTCTCTAACAGTACCAAGAGACATATTGACCTATACGCTGGAAGATCTCCATGTTTTCCCGGCATCGGAAGCAACATCAGCTTCTTTCGCTTCCAGTTATCGGATCATTTTGAAGATATCCGGGTTCTCATATATCGCTTTTTTCAGCAATATATGAGAGGCTGGTTCTTGGTCCTTCTACTCATGGCTTTCGCCATCTCGATCAGCTGCTTGTCGGTAATTCGAGCTTCTTCGTGATCATCCTCCTCACTGTACGGCGAAGATTGGTTCAAGTTGCGGGGAAAACCTTTCGATGGTGACCTCTAGCTTCTCCGGAAACCTTTCAGGTGATGCAGCTGGGCCTTTTATCTTTGCCATGCCAACTTTGTAGGCGTCTCCTTGAGAATTCGCGTTGGCTTTGTGGCAAAGCTCATCACTTCAAGCTTTCTTGTTCAGCTCGACTGCTTTGTTAAGGGCGCCTCATGCAGCTCGTTTCCCTGTTTCGGTGTCACTACGAGCACTCTAACTTCTTCTCCAAGCTCGGAATAACTTATACGTAAATCGGTAATCGTCGTATTACAGCCGACGGCCGTTTCTCGATTTCCCATTTCTCGGTATGGTCGCCTTACACGCCCTTGTTAGTACTGCCACTAACTCGTTCGCATTTAGGTTGAAGAGGATGCCCTCAAATTTAAATTCTTCGACGGACACGTCCTTGTGAAAGATCGCTGTTTTCCACTTTCACTCGTTATTCGAACCGTGTCCAGTTACCAATGCTGTACCAGATCGCTTGATGGTCGCTGTGGGTATATCCTCGCACACTTTTCAGTCCATCTTTCCCGCCAGTCCAGGGCTACAAACATTAACATGGATAATGGATTCCCGGCTCTCCCTGCGGTAAGTGCTGATGGTACCTTTGTTTGTAAGATCTACATTTAGCTTTGCTAGAGCCTTGTTGATCGCTGATGGCCAGACAAAGTCCTTTTGATTCCAGCGTTCTTCTCGGCAATTTTGCAAGTTCCTAGTTCTTGAAATATTGCAGAATTAAAGTCTTTTCCGTTCATTGAAAAACGGCTAATTCGATTTTCACAAGCTTAGTCTTAAATGGAAGGTTTAGTAGCAGACTTTGATCTGGTGAAGTTCACACGAATCGCACATATGGGTGCGAAAATATGGTATGAACACTGCGAACCCATATTAAATCTTTAAATTTCAAAAGCCTTTCGGTAAATCTCATGCATATTGAATATTGAACCACATATAAATCGCCAGGAGTCTTATGTGAATTCAGATTGTTTCCTTATAGAAATTATTTTAGAATGCAACAACCGATCTCTATCGACTGTTGCATTTAAGGGGTTATATACAAAGTTGGAACTCAAAAAATCGAAAAAAAAATTTATTGAATATTCTGAAAGTACATACTTTTGAAAATATCTGTGCAAAATTTCATCCAGATGGGAGCACTAGATTTCAAACTATAGCCGTTCGCAGCGCGCTGCTTCTTCCGCGTATGAAGTTAACACATAACTTCAAACGCAATTATCTCGAAACTAAGTTGTTTGAAAAGTACCGTTGCGGTGAACGTGATATCGCAAAAACGATCTTCATTACTTTTTTTTAATTGTTTGTATTTACATTCTCGTGTGCTTGAACGGTTCCTTTTTTATCCAAAAATTTTTGATTCTTTGCGATGAATTTTTGTTTAAATTTTTGCCCAAGCGGTTGAGCGGCTCGGCTTGGAGAGCGTTCACCGTAAACCTCTGCCAAAAAAAACTCGCTGCGGGGGATGGGCCATAACTCCGCCAACCAGAGTTAAAAATAATCGAAGCTCTTTTTTGACGGCTGAAAATGAACCTCTTGCGACTCGCGGTGAATAGAAAAAATATTCATTCAGCTATCCATCTTATTCAATCAGTTGAATATCGTACAATATATTCATTACACTAATTATCTAGGAAAATGTGTTCAAATACCGATAAAGCATATAAAACAACAATCATCATCGCTTACATTGTCCCAGAGTCTACTTTGATGCGTTTGATTCGTTGCTGCTCGGACGCTTCGTGTAATAATCGGAGACGAATGAAAATCTGCATGGATGAATGGGCGGTTTGTTCGTTTGACATTTTCAGCTGCGCCACTGAATATTGAAAATGAATGCGGCTGTATATGGTCAATTTTCATTCAATGAATTTGAATATTTTTAACTCTGCCGCCAACCTTCAATATTATTTTTAATTCAACTTGTTTTTTTCGAATTTTGATAGAACTACCAACGAGCTGTCTTTTGCTTTTTCAAAATCACGAACTTAGCTCTCTTTTTCGCCACAACTTTGTATATAATCCCTTAAAATGGAATCGATTCAGAAGTCGATCTGCTAGCCTTGCCATGAAATGTTTGTTTGAGAATTCACGGGCAGGTCCTTCCTTCCGCGAACAGTAAACGTTTCGTTTGATGTTAGACTGGATCGACGATTTTATTTGGACGTCCTATTTACCATATTGACCATTCTTGGTCAAAATAACAAAAAATCATGGGATGGCAATTTCCAAAACTACTAGAATAGTTTTCAATGACGAAAAGCAAAACTCTATAAACGCTATTGTTGTTTTATAAAAGGTGACAATTTTTTGAATCGAGGTTATTAAAAAAAATTTGCTCCCTGATTTTTTCCAGCGATTTTGAAGGGGGGGGGACTTATTTTTAAAAAAGATTTGTGATGGAATAGTAGGGCACTTTAAAAGTACTAAATCACTGTAAAATCGTGTAATTATTTGCTAATATCTGCATATCAACCATGCTAGGAAAGCAGATTATGAGAAATACGAAACATAATTTTCCAAATCGCGAATAAGATATATTTTGCCAAGATTACGTGTCGTCTTTTTCCAGTGACCTGGAATCGCATATTCATTCCACAGCGGGAATGTGGTGCAAGCCTAGTTCAGGGACAATTTGATGAATTTTCCTAACTTATTCATTGATTCGTTTTGTTTTGTTTCATGTGCTGTCGGAAGTAACTGATCACAAACTCTCCAATATTGATAATTACGAAGCAGCTACTGAAGAAATTCGCGAGGAATTTCCGAAATCCGTGCATGCCGTTCGTAACGGCTTCGAGCAACGTTTAAGGCCATTAACAAGCAAACATTCCAAAACGTATGCCTAACTATTCTCTATAAACAGGACTTTCATTGAAAATGCTCCGTAATTAAATATATAACAGCTGCATTATTTGAACACATTTCAAAAGTGTTGCCGATTATATTGAACACAGCGTACATATAACAAGCACAATCGTAAAAATATCTAAAATTTAAAATTTAAACAGGTTCAACATTCACAACAAATATTTTTTGCATGTTCGTTTGACCCAGCATGACTGGATTATATCGTTATCATTCGGCACCTTGCCTAACTTATTTGAACTTTTCGTAAACTGACACTCATTTCGTTGCTCCGAAAAATTATATCGAAAACTGGCTTATGTATTGCATTGTATTTTTGGAGGTTGATTCAGACGGTGGTGTAATAGCCTTTTTGGCAGCTTTGCTGTTTATTTTTGAGGAGGAATAAAATTCCAAGTTGAAAAAAAAATCACTAGAATTCCTGATTAAAACTTTCGTGAGATCTCTAGTAATTTTTCAGGTTGACTCTGAACTTGGGTCAAAATAGGAATTTACTGTAGGAAAATTTACGGACGGATTCTTAAACTTGATTTCTAGTGAAAGCAGGAAAAATCGAATAGATCATCTTGGTCATCGCCTAAATAGAATAGATTATGTAAAACTATATCATTCATAATTTAGTCAATTTTCATCTCTTGTGAAATATTCGTCGAATCTATAACTTAATGAGCGAAAACAGTATGTGGGTTCCATCTGAATAATAAATCATTACACACAATTCCTATTCCACGGGATCTTCTACAAACGCTTGCACGAATGTAACTAGTAACAACTATAAACCGTTTTAGCTATAATATGCAGAAGGCACCAATTTAGGTAAACCATGCACTATAACAGAACAATTTCCAATTCAAACAAGCACAAGAGACACCAGTGCCAACAACTGACACTCCACAACTGCAGCTGCTGGCTACGGCGTAATTAGAGTGCAAAGAGATAGAAATTTCTTCACTTTTTCCACTTTGCCATCGCGATCGTGGGATGCCGACCGAGTCTCTGTAGTTAATAGCGCAGATCAGTGCTCGGTGCGCTGCAAATTGTTGATCTGCGGATCGCGGTCTATCACAAACTTGCCTCCTGCACCACCGGAATTGAAACACGCACACGCGATAATCTCCTATGGAAATGAGTAGCACATGGCCAAAGTCAGCTTTGTATCCAACGGAATCGTATTCCCGCCCTCCCTAGGTAGTGAAACGATCCGAACAGCACGAACGACACTTTACAACTGAATCCGCGGATGTCTCAACGCTTCAGCGAAAGCGGCTCCCGGTACGCAACCGAGTGTTTTCACCGTTTTGGAGTTGCAGCTGTAGTAGCTGGGAAGGCTCGCCTTTCCGTTGCTGATTGACGTAGTAGCTGCGGACTCTCTTTTGCTCTCCGTGCTTGGCCATGGGGTTGCCTTTTCGGCATGCTCCAGTAAAACCGGTGCAGTGCGCCGTGCATCGGCATAGTGATCTGCTTCAGCGTGGCTCAAGTGCGCGTGGAGTTTGCTGGTAGCCGGCGGCGCTTACGCGATCATGACCGGACGCTGGGTGGAGCGAATTGTACTTTTTTTTTTTTCTGTTTCGGGTGGTCCAGGTGGGTGGTTGTTGTTGTGCTTGCCTCATTAGCGGCCAATGTGGTTGCATAACGGCTCCTGACTTGCCGGAACACTCATGTGTAGACCTATACATTGTAGATCGATTGATTGGGATAGTGGCTTGGTTAGTAGCGACCAGAAATTCCCAGAAATCAAAATTATAGGCATACATATTTGTGGCCTCGACAAACTTGTGTTCGGTGGAGTTTAAATAATTTGATAAAAAATGCTAAAAAAGATATTTGGTAGTTAAACTTTCCAAATTTCATCAAGTTTTGTAGCTAATGATAGACACGTTTAACAAAATTCGGTTATAGTGTTTAATTAGGCTCTCAATCGTGTTTAAATAATAAGCCATTCAAATGACGAGAGCATTCAATGGCTTCATTTTGGTCAAAATAAAGTTTGTTATTTAAATGCGCTCGGCAAAAATGGTATGAAACACTTTACAGTTGTACCATTTTTCAAACGGTTCGGCACTAATACTTTTAAAACTGCTGTATTGATATAAGTCGTACAATAAACAATTATAATAAATAAAAATGAAAATAATAAAAACGTGTAAAAGAACTAAAAAACTAAATACTTTTAAAATAGTTGGATTTGAATGTTTCGTGTTCCACTCGTCAGTAACTAACACCAACTTGCTGTTAGTTAGACGATATATCTAAACTCAAATTGGCATTAGTTAGACATTAAATCTAAACAGTCTAACTATTGTCAATTTGGTGTTAGTTTGGATACGTCGTCTAACAGCAAGTTGGTGTTAATTACTGACGAGTGAAATACGAAACATTCAAATCTAACTTATTTGAGCTAGGTTTTGTGCTCTTAAGCGCAAATTGGTACATCCAATTTTTTCCCTTTGGGTTGTGTACTATTAAAAGTAATCAGGGTAAAAATTGTCAAAAAATAACGCAGCACCGCAATGCATCATGTATTATTAACTTAGCTGGTAGGAAGTAACGTATACCAATAGTAATAGGACAAATTAATGTGATTTTGTCTTAGTCTATGTTCATACGAGGAACTTATGGGTTATTGATTGTTACCGTTGATAGGGGACCATTCATAAATTACGTAACGCTTTTAGGGGGGGGGGGGGGAAGGTGGTACGACAAGTTGTGACATAGGGGGGGAGGGGGTGTTAACTAGATCGTCACGTAACATGTTTTCATAGAAGAAAAAAAAAATTTTTCTTGGAATATGTTACGTAACAGGGAAGGGGGGATGGAAAAATTTGTGACAATTTGTTACATAGGGGGAGGGGGAGTCAATTTTGGACAATTTTTGCGTTACGTAATTTATGAATGGTCCCTAGGCTGGTCACAATTCTGTCATATCGACAGACAAGATATTCTTTTTTATGTACATTGATTTGCAATATAATTGTTTTGTTTTCATTTGCTCATTAATATATTGAAGGCTCTTATAGAATTAGTCATAAAAAGGTTTTTATTTTTGTTTTGATTAAATTATTTAATTTTAGTATTAGTTTAGTCCACTTATATCCCATTACCCTAAAGTAGACGGCTAGCATCTCGTCGGTCCACATGCATTGTGGCAAACTTCACGGCGAATATATTCGGCACGCAACACCACTACATCCGGTCCAGAGAGAGAGAGAGAAAAACGAGATGGATAGAGGAGCATAGAGAGATGTGATGAAAAGACGAAGTCAGTTGAATTAGGACGGTCAAAGTGACGAGGCGTGTGATTGGAGTCTCTAATTGGTGAACGAAGTGCAGCACGTGCCAAGTGCAAAAGTCCGGGAAGTACACTCCGTCCGGAACAAGCATTCCGTCCGTCCGGAATAAGCATCATCCTTCCAGAACAAGCACCGTCCGTCCGGAATAAGTACCGTCCGTCCGGAACAAGTACCGTTCTTCCGGAACAAGTGCCGTCCGTCCGGAACAAGTACCATCCGTCCGGAACAAGCACCGTCCTTACGATACAAATACCGTCCGTCCGGAACAAGTACCGTCCGTCCGGAACAAGTACCGTCCGTCCGGAATAAGCATCGTCCGTCCGGAACAAGTACCGTCCGTCCGGAACAAGTACCGTCCGTCCGGAATAAGCATCGTCCGTCTGGAACAAGTACCGTCCGTCCGGAACAAGCACCGTTCGTCCGGAACAAGTACCGTCCGTCCGGAACAAGTACCGTCCGTCCGGAACAAGCACCGTCCGTCCGGAACCAGTACCGTTACTCCGGAACAAGCACAGTCCGTCCGGAACATGCACAGTCCGTCCGGAACAAGCACTGTCCGTCCAGAACAAGTACCGTCCGTCCGGAACAAGCACGAACCATCCTGAACAAAGCGGAAGCAACAGTTTTCCGAGGTAACCGCCTTCCAGGCCGACAACGGTGACAAGAACCAACTGGAGCGTTAGGACATTAAACCAGCCGTCGTCAGCGGGCTTCATTACCACGTGGTGAACCCTCACGCCGCGGCATCATCTTCATTCAATCACGTCGAGTGGTGTTGGTGGCCGGTGAGCCCCTTTACGATATTGCCGAGTCGCACGTGTGCGTCGATTGGTGGAAACGAACGTTTCGGAGGCTTGAGTCCGTTGAGGTTTGGTTGAGCCTGGCCCCCACTCATCGACACTTGGGCCGATGAGTTTCCCCTCCGTACACGAGCACCAGGAGAAGAGTCAACGACACCTATATAACCAATGGCTCTATTCTATTCGACCGCATCGATACCTTTTCCCCATTTCCTACAGATTATGTTTCCCTTAATAAATAAGTAAAAATGTATGTTTGTTAGTTGTACTCTCTTTCTTACTGAGCCTACAAGTGAACGGTTGTGAGTCCTCCCAAAGCAGCAGTGGGAAAGCCGACCTTGAGAAGCAGCACCGATTGAGCTAGCCAGCTGTTACATGATTTAAAAAAATTTCCTTCAAGAATGTTTCCTCAAAATTTCAATCTGATTTTTGGAACAGAAGCTACAGCACTAAATGAGATGCTGAGAGCAAGAGTGGGTAACAAGTTCACTGCAAGCCAAAACAGTTCAGGTTTTATTAAAAGCAAAACCGGTACAAGTAGCAGTAAGAGTAAAATGGTTTACAAAGATATACTACTTTTTCCTAGAGAGGAGAAGTACTTCATTTTTATCCTCAGAATGATTTCAGAAATTATATTCCACAAATCAATGAAAACCATCATCAATATAGTTGTGATTTGAAAGGGGATGGTCAGTAGGCATCGAAAATTGATGGTTAACACCATTTTAAAATCCCTACTTTTTCCTAGAGAGGAGAAGTACTTCATTTTTATCCTCAGAATGATTTCAGAAATTATATTCCACAAATCAATGAAAACCATCATCAATATAGTTGTGATTTGAAAGGGGATGGTCAGTAGGCATCGAAAATTGATGGTTAACACCATTTTAAAATCCCAGACGGCGACCTCCGGTTACCAGAAAACAGAGAGAATTATCATCAATATGGGTATCATTTGAAAAGGGTGATCAGAAGACGTCAGAAATTGATGATTAACGCCATTTTGAAATAAAAATGGCGACTTTCGGTTACCACAAATTAGTGTGAATATGGGTGTCGTTTGAAAGAGTGTGGTCAGTACGTAACAATTCTTAGTATACAGAATGTTACATGGCTAGTGTTGCGATAATAATTACACTCAGGATCTTTCCTGATTGGGGCTCGAGTATACGACGTCATGATACTACATAAGTTGTACGTACGTTTTCAGGGCGGCCTAGGTGCCTTTACCGGAAATTTGGATTTCCCCAACATAACAAAAAAAAGGGTAAACAAAAAACTAAGTTACTAAATTTACCGACTTTTATTCAACTCCTCTTCACTGCGTTTCTTTTGGTCCGCTGGTACTGTATTTGTATTTTGTATTTGTATTTGTATTTGTAGTAGGCTGTAGGCTACAAGCCCGTTACCCATTTCTTAAAGCTAATTTACAGAATAGGGAATAATTATAAATTACAGCTACAAATCACAGCTCTAAAGTAGTTGTCCTCTGTAATAAAGGCTTAATCTACGCCTCATCACACTCGGAGTAGTGTTGAGCGAGATCACATCTGCCAGACGGTTGAACTCGGTCATGAACCTAGTGCATGGTTCGTGCTGCGTGTAGTTTCGCGATCGGTTAGGTGGCTCGAAGATCCGACGACGTCGTAGTACCGTAGGACTATCGTTGAAGGTTAGATTGTCACGCAGACGTTGACTTTTGGTGCGTCCAGCCAATACATTTGAGAAAAAGGTCACATCCGCTATCGTATGTCTAGAATGAACAGTGTCCAGATCGACTAGTCCGCACAGTTGCTTGTAAGGAGGCAGCTCATCGTTGTTCCAACCCAAGTGTCTAAGGGCGAAACGTACAAATTTTTTCTGAATTTGTTCGAGCCTGTTGATCTGTGTTACATAGAGCGGGCGCCAGACTACGCTTGCGAAGTCAAGTTTCGACCTTACTAGTCCAATATATATAGACAGAATAGCGTGAGGGTCGTCCAGTTCACGCCCGAAGCGCCTGACTAAAGCGAACAGTTGCAGGCAGTCCTTTACAACTTGATCGATGTGTCCGTTGAAAGAAAGCGAGCGATCGAAGGTTACTCCCAAGTCCTTAACGGTATCAACACGAGGAATTGTAGTATTCAGGTATTGGTATACAAAAAATACAGGACTGATTTTCCTAGAAAATGTCATTACTGAGCACTTGCCAGGGTTGACGCTCAATCCGCTCTCTTCGCAAAAGGTTCCGAAATTAGCCAAATCTTGTTGCAGGGTTTGACAATCCGCAGTAGTTTTAATAGGGTAGAAAATTTTTACGTCGTCTGCGTAGATTAAAATAATGGCGTTCGTCATGAGTTGTGGCAATCTGTTCATAACCATTACAAATAAAAGTGGGCCCAAATGACTCCCCTGTGGCACGCCAGAGTCAACAGTAAACGTTTTGGATGCAATGTTATGTACTTTGACAAATTGAATTCTACTCATCAAGTACGATGTCAGCCAATTGAACAGTGGGCCGTGAATTCCAAAGTCAGATGCCGCTTTCAGCACACTATCGATTCCAACAGCATCAAACGCCTTGCTCATATCGGTATAGATGCAATCTACCTGATATCCTCTTGAAATGTAACTTGTCACTAACGAGGTAAATTCACACAGATTCGTTACCACTGATTTTCCTTTCAGAAATCCATGCTGTGCTTCTGATATCATCCCTTCCAAATTATCGTATAACCGATCACAAACAATCGATTCAAACAATTTTGGAATAGCCGATTGGATTGCAATTCCGCGGTAGTTTTCGGCATCAAAGCGGGAACCATTTTTATAAACTGGAGTTATGTGCGATATCTTCCAAAGCGTGGGAAAATATCCGTTAGAGAGAGAGGTATTAAACAATTCACCTAGCGGTCTGTGCAGTTCATGCATACATTGTTTTAGGACACTGTTCGCCAACTTATCGGGTCCAGGGGATTTTGATCCATCAAGCTTTGTCAGTTTTTCAAGAATACAGTTATCCGTGATTTCGAAGCTCGTAAAGTCGGCACCGAGTGATACTACGCCTTCGGGATTCGAGTTTACTCTGTACACACTTTTGAAGTATTCGGCGAACACTTTGGCTGTAGATGCATCTCCATTTGAAATCATTCCGTTGAAACGCACCTTATCGATCTTGTTAGTTTTTTTCCGTTTACTGTTGACAAAATTCCAGAATGTTTTAGGATCACGCTTCAAATTATTCTGAACGTTACTGATATACACTCGGTACGCCTCCCGATGAACCGCCTTGAATGAGGTCAAAAGCAATTTGTACGTCGACACATTCTCGCTTGTACCGTCTCGTCGCATGCGTTTGAAAGCTCTCCGTTTTTCTTTTAAAAGAGTAATCAATGACGTAGTAAACCATTCAGGATATCTGCTGCGTTTTTGTGTGTAACGTTTAATCGGCGCGTGTTCAGCAAATATTTTAAACATCCTATAATACAACTGTACAGTGTTAAAATCAATCCAGTTACGGACTATATCAGCAGTTGATACATCAATCTGAACAACATTCAAGGACCGTAAAAATTCAAGCATCAGTCGATGGCGGGAAGGCGGACGGTTTCTTCCGACCGGCCGGGTCAACAACGGTCGCGTTCTCCTTCGGTCGTATCTTCGTTGACTGCTCCGGCAGCGGTTCTTAACTTTTAGTCAGGGAGGTGAGCAAGGCTCATTTGTTGGAACCTCCCTAGCGACGTTGGTGACGAATCGCCGGATCGTTTACTCGCCGTAAACGATCCCGAAAGTCACCGCAGTGAACTTCCCAGGGGGAACCTTTGTCCGCCCTGCTTCGTTCTCCTTGACTGTTAACTGTGGAGGAGAGCTAGGTTCGTTTGACTGATCCTCCACAGTGAGAACGGAACTGGTGTCACTTGGGTCCTTTTTATTTATCTGGAGAAGCGAGCGGCTCCGAACGAGCTTTCTTGGTGAATTAGCTCGGAAGAGAGAAAAATTCAAATTTATTCATACCAAAACCAACGAACAGTTCGTAATGGCTCAACTGAATCCGATCGATTCCGCAGTGCACCGAATTTTGGATCACTTGGAACCCAAAGAGGTCCCGGAAATCTTCCCGAAACCGGAGAACAGGGACGAAGTTATTGACTATTTGACCGTCGTGATGATCAACACGCACAACCACAAGGACACCATATTCAGTTTTTATTTTCATTGTTCATATTACGAAAGATATTCGTAAATATTAGACAGACTTTCGCATATTTCTTCGAACAATACGTTTGCCTATTCAAACCGATTCGTAATAGGCCAACGAAAGTCGTTTCGCATGCTATACGAAAAACCCCTAATAAAAATAAAAGTGTTTCAATTGAATGAATAACGAATGATATATGTACAAAAAATTTGAAGATGTTACTAAAATTGTCTGTACGAAACCAATTCTTAGCGATTTACGAATATAATCTCTGAGTTCATAATCTCAGATTACGGTTTATGTGCAATTTCTAATAATGCATCAATGGATGAGTAGAACTTGTAATTTAGCCTCAACCTGTTCGTCTTCACCTCGTTTTCCCTATAATTACTAAAAGGACCTGAATAAAATGGTGAAATCATCGTTTTTGAGCGCAATGAAAACTCGAATTGAGTTCCCCAATTTCAATTCAAGCCAATGCGTTAAACAAAAATGGCAGAAGAAGCTCTAACCAACAACGGCTTCAAATGCGTTGGCCCATTACCCTAGGACATGAAATATTTTGCTTATATTTTACATTAAGTTTACGTACGATAAGCTATTACTGATTGTTTTATATCGTTTTCGCTTTAGAACCTAGATACAAACCAAGGTTGGTTGCGCTGAACAAACGTTCTAATATATATTTAAATATATTTCAGAGCAGAAGCCAGGCCCGTGCGCAAGGGGAGGTTTTTGGAGGTTCAAACCCCTCCCATGAGAAGTTTGAATCACTTTTGAAAAAATTTTGAATTCCCGTGCAGAAAAAAAATGACACCGCGAACTGTTTTGACACATAAAATGTCTCTTGAAACCAAGGAAGAAACCTTGCAAGCATGGCTGAAAAGGGTTGTAAGTCAAGTTGGTCGATATCTACAGATCGGATCACCTTAGTAGTATCGATATTAGCAACAGTTATGAGCAGATCAGTTGGAAAAAATCGTAATGTCCGTGTCTGGAGACATTCCACCACCGATGAGAGTAACTCGCGCAGGCTCACGAAAAAGAGCGTATTGGAAGAAATACCGCCGCCGAGGAACTCTCGGCGTCGAGAAGGATAAGAAACCCTGCGAAAGTGGTTTAAAGAGATGTAAATCATTCTGGTTGGAGCCTCCGGATCCGCTCGTGTCTCAATAGGTGACGACATTTGCACCAGACCTGAGTAGGTTAGATAATTATAAACCGCGATGGTTGGATTGCAAGCAAGAAAAATATGCAATTTAATAAACATGAACGATTACCACAAAATAAAATGAGTAGAGACTGAAGAAGTAGGGATGAGGAATGCGAGAAACAAGAGATTTAGGTTTAGGCTGCAGCAGAGAAGAGAAGTACCACTTCGAACAAAAAAAATCACGAAAGTTCTCACAAAAGCGAATCGGATTTGTTGCTGGTTTTCCTTGCTTTGATCTGAGAGTGCACCCGTATGACGTTTCAACTAGTATAACTTTTGAGACTGGCTCGTATAAATCGTTGCAGGCGGTAAGGTCGAGCTTCGCTAAAGCGTACAGTAAATAATAGAAAATGTATTTTTGCATTTCGTATCATAGATTTTACTTTTCTGATTGATATTATGCTTATTGCTGTATGTAATCATGGAACGGTCGTTTTCTAAAACGACATTATCTGTTATTTTCGCGAGGCGTCCGGAAAATCATCCAGTTTCAACGGAATGTTCTCTGATTACCTGGTCCGCCGGAAACGTTTTTATTAATTTTGCACATAAGATACGAGAAACCTGCTTGCAGCATATCAAATGGAACCTGTCAGAGTAAAAGCAGGTAGCCGGTGCAGATCCGCTCAGCTTTCACTCTGACATCATCCCTTTGGCTGGCAGCAAGCAGATTCTAATGTCATCTCTAGCCCCAGCTTAGCTTCTCGTCGCCGCTCTGTAAACACCCATAGGCTTCATTTGATTTGCTCAAGAGGGTGAATGTTTTGGCGTTTCTTTGAAAAATAAGTGAAACCTACATAAGCTGGCTTCCTGGCTCGGTTAGTTGCCAAAAATGACAGCGAACGCGCTTTAAACAACGTTCACATCGCTACGAGCCAATGTTGTTAACTCGACCTGAAACTTATCGAATGCAAACAAACTTCATTTTGATGTTAATAACTGATATTCAGGTGATACAAGCGTTTGGATTTTGTGGAGAAGAAGCGATGCAAGAGAAAACGGGATTTCTCATGTATTGTTAATAATAACTTGTTTTGAATCCAGCTTTTAAAGTGTTGCACAGATCATGTGAACAGACCTTGAACATTTGAAACGCAGCTAGCGCTACTGGCATTTGGTGGCACCTTCAGGCAACAAACAGTTTTCACGGGGAGGGATTTGCTTAATCCAGGTTTGTCCCATCTCGCATCCAAATGTCAGTACAAGCCACAGCCAGGGTTGCCACATTCACAAATTTTTCTTTAATGTCACAGATTTAATTTGGAAAAATTGTGTCAGTTTTTCATATGTATGGATAACGGGTGTTCTTATGAGTTCACTCATATCATTTTTAAACCTTAATTATTATTTTCTGATTTTTAAATTAAAAAATACCAAATTAAATTCAGCCAACAAACTCACAGTTGTCCTATTAAATGACGTATCTGAAAATATCTCGTTCGCCTTATTGTTAACCGGGACAGCACCCCACACAGTATGATCTGGTGCTTTTGCAATCCGCTAGCAGCCTGCCATCCCAAATTTCATCTGCAAACTATGGTAGATCTGATGAGGCAACCTAAAGAGTTGTGTAAGTCGCATGGGTTCGGATGTGTTGTTGTCCTTAAAGGAAATAAACTAAAAATGTTTTTTTTATAGTTTCGGGCCTAAAAATAGAAAAAGGATTGAGATATGGACTCACGGTACTAATCTGCATAGGAAATTGCCTTAACCCGCACACCCCTAAAGATCCCTATTAGGCAATTCATGAGACGTGTTGGATCAGCTGATTATTTATTGATTGTTTCTTCTGACGTTACTCCGCACTCTGGGCACAACGCCCGACCTGAGTGCATATGAAGAGAGTGACGACATTGTCAAAATTGGAACAATTATTATTTGTCAGTGTCATTCTAAACGAGTCAAATTCATGTATTTTGACAGGTCGTTTGTTCGTTTGGAATATCACTGACGGATAATCATGACAGTTGTCTTCACTCTCCTTACATACACTCTGCGTCCGACAAAACCGTTGATTCGATCTAACATCAAGCGGAACTAATGAAAAATGTTTGTCGGGCGGGTTTTTCAGTTCGCAGGAGTAAAGCAAAACAAACTTGTTGACAAAACCCACCACTGCGTTGTCAAACAAACGTCTTATAGAGTGCCTAATTTTTGGTCACAGCTTTTTTGACATTAAAAATGTCTTACTCCACTATCTGGGGCTAGGTGTCATTCTAAAATCTAAACTATCTCCCATGTAACGAAACTATGTAAGGTTTGCACGCTTATAACTCCGATATTACTAGATGGATTTTAATCATTCATACACCAACCGATTCAGAAACACCTAACTTAAATATTGGTAATAATTTAATATCTCCCCAATAAAAGTAGACTTTTGGAAATTGGTAAAATTAAAAAGTTCACGAAAAACGGGAAAAATACCATTCGTGAGGCAGATTTCTCAGACACAGCCGTCAAAAGAGGGCAGCTTAGTTGCTCAATGAAACACGAAAAGTCATAAATAGAAGCAACGCATGTCCGTTTAAATCAGTCGTTGCTCTTATCCCACACGAGCAACGTCGTCTTCGGGCGATGTAATAAGCGCTATCGATTTTCGGTAACGTTGGCATTTGCACACACTCGCACCTAAGTGACTAAACCATATACGGTTAGTTTATAAATAGAGGTGACGCGAACCCGTTTGAATCAGTTTTTGTTCTTATGTCGAACGGGTAAGATCATGGCTGCAGCGTCTGGGCACTACAATAAGCGGTAGACGCTATGCATTTTCGGCAGCGGTGGCCGTGTGCGGATTTGTCGGGTACCAGCATGGTGTCACAGAATGATTTGCAAAGTGGGTGGGCGGGGCGGTTTGGATTTAATTCAATACGGTGTGTGCTGCTTAAGAGTGTTGCGTTTGAAAAAAATATATTTTTATGCATGCGTGTGCGTTGTAACTTGTTAATCCATGTTTACGGCGCTTTGTAGCTGCGTAGGGTAAAGAGCCTATTGGTTTTCATGTTTCATATTTCGGTTATATGTTTTTTATCAGTAAGGCATCTGACAACGTGCTTCTGTAGTTATTGCACTGTTCAGCAGCGTAGTATTTTATATAGGAGAGTACACTCAGGTTTTTTTACGCGGATTTTGAAATTTACGCGGTTTTCATGAACGCGTTTTTTTTTAAATTTACGCGGTTTTCATTTACACGGCCTCTATCCCCTGCGTGAAAAATCTGAGTGTAATTGCATCGGAAACAATCACATTCCCAGCAGAACTTTTTGTTTTCTAATTTCAAACACTTTTGTTTCGTACTGCACACAATGGAAAATTTTAAAACAGAACTTACCGTCCCAGCAGCAGTTGAAGCGGGTGTTCTTTTTCGATTCAAATTCAAGCCATGTCTTAAGCGTTACTGGACTTAAAATTGTTTTCCCAGTTTAACCAGTCAGAATATCTGTCCTACCCTATGTATTTAAAACAGTTCGAATTGCGTTTTAAGGTATACAACAAATACGGTTGGGTATACTAATTTAAATTTTAAAATAAATCTGTTTTAAATTATGAAACAGACCGCTGTACTGAAGATATAATTATGTCAGTCCTATTACCACATAAAACACCTATATAACATAAAATGCTGCAGAATTGGTTTAATAATACAATGTTTACACTACAGAGTTATAACACGTTTTAATAATTAGCAACAAGAAAAATGTCACCAAGATGGCATAAAAACCCGTTTTAACTGGTAGTGCGAACGTTGCATAACAATGTAATTTATCAAATAATTTCATTTGTCCACCACTAATCGATCAAGAAATACTTAAACTTAAGATTGTTTACTTAAGTTCATTAGTACATTATTGAAAATTTAAATGGAAAATGAAATTTCATATTTTATGGAGAATCTGTATATTTCCGTTGGCGGGCGTGGGTTTCCTCATCACAGCTCTCAATATGGAACTTTTCTTTTGAATATATTTTCTGGACAGACCAGCCTATTTTTACTAGATGGATCAGCCAAATAATGCCAATCACCTAGTGAGATACTTGATTAATTAATAGATTACCGTTAAAAGACCATCAATAAATTATGTTTTAATGGGGAGGATATATAGCAAATTGTAACATATGAAAACAGGCGAGTGAACAAGAACGTGTGTCGATATGTGTGATAGATAAAATTCATTTGCACGCTCTTGAAAAAAGCTATATTTTTAATGTCACCGTGGTCGTGTCCTGTACACAACCCTTTAATTTTTTCAGAAGACAAATTTTTAACATTTTCATGAAAATTTCACCGATTTCCACAGATTTTTGGAAATATTTAAATTTTTCATAGATTTTGCGGAAATTTTACACAGATCTTCCTTCAGATAGCTAAAAGATTTTCTAGGCTGAAACCCAGCATCTCAGCTTATGACTTAACAAAATGACAACGAGAATTTGAACTGGAGCGGATTTTGACATTACCCAGGCAAACACTCCGGAATTTTGACTGGTTTCTGGTGAAATTTTATCGCAAATGAAACAACTGATTCCGAGTCGGAATTTTTGGTTTTTCTCAGCCAAATATCAGCATCAGCATCAACTCAGTGAATCACTATCTCGAATGAAAAAAAATTATATAAAATGATTCTGTTTGTCATTGTGTTGGTACAGAATACGAAGAATATTCAACTCCCAGTACAGATTTAATTGTGGCAACACTGGGGAGTAGTTAGAACGATTGTCGTTTGCATTTTTCATATGAATCAATCCGCTGAAGTTCTCGAGCCCATCATGGTTTACAGACCTTGGTGACATTTCGTAAAAATTGAAATGCGATGTTAAATCCTTGAAAAGGTACTCATGAGAATTTATACAAAGCAGCCTTTAATATCAAAGATTGAAAATAATTATAAGCTAATTTCCTCCACTTTCATGAGGATCAAAAAACATATCGAATCCTGGAAAAGGAAAATGGCTGGGTTTGTGTTTAAATTTAATGTCTTTGCGTGGTGGTTCTCAAAAGAAAGGACACACAATATCCATTGGGAAGATATCCATTGAAAATCGTTCTTGGGCTTACATACTTCAACATTAAAACTTTCATACTCTGTTGCGTTTCGGCTTCGCCTCATCAGAAACCGACACTAACTGATTGTCGGAATAGATTAGCGCCGGCTTGACGCAAATCCCTTAAAACTAAAACACACTTTGTGTTTCAATCGAACGACTGATCAAACGTGATGTCCCGTTCGAGCAGAAGTTCTGTTTATGCAGATGAGACACAGTGAAGCCGAAACTTTCCTTGGCTTAGCAGGCTTGGTTTTTACTAAATTTTCCTCCTTAGAGTGAAATATAGCATAGTGATTAAAACTTTCGTTTTTCGATGGAATAGGATAGGTTAATATTTAAAGTAAAATATCCGTTTGAAACCCAAAAACGCAGTCAATGTTTGAAAGATGGGTTAATTATTGCATGAAAATTTTTATTTGGAAGAACATATTCTGACCACTTGTCGGATTATCGGGGATGAATTTGCTAGATATTTTATACCAGTAACGTAGTATAATTTTGAACTAATGTGTTGATTAACAGTGTATTTTGCAGGGCTTCAACACCACGCGCCGCTAGTGATTTTAAAAAGAATTGTGAGAAGTTTTGATTTCGAGTGACCCTTCTCTTCTCTGGCTGTAGGCTTAACTACTACAAACAAATCCGATACTATTACAAATCACCAGGCAGCGGTGTCTGTTGAAGATTCCTTCTGAATAACAGAAATTTACCCAATTTATTGAGCGGAGTCGTTTGGTACACAAGATTCGGTTCTCGAAAAAAATCTTCATAGTTTGAGGCTTTCTATACTTTTCTTATATAAAAAACATAACCCTCCCCTTGAGAATTTTCTGCGTGCGGGCCTGGCGATTACAGGAGTTTTGATTTTTTCACCGTCTGCATTTAAGCAATAGATATATGGTAATCTTCATATATGTCTATCTTGATAGCCAGACTTTCGCAATGGTTGATCTTCATAACAATCAGTAAGATTCTGTTTTGAAGTAAAGTAATTTTATGTTTTTAGAATCCCTGTAAATATTTATACCAAAATATAATTTCGCAAACAAATCACAACTAAATGCATAAATTCTATACTGTGGCGATTCAGTATAGCATATTACTATGTTGTGCGTCTAACTAAAAAACTATTTTTCAAAAACTGGTTATTGAAAAAATTGTGAAATTAGAAATTATAGTTTTTTTTTCACTTTTTGGAAAAACTAAAATTGGTTTTAACATTTTTTGACGAATTGTTTTCCGTGTACATTCATCTAGGTAAACCCTTAATATTATTGGATTCTACACACTCATTCATATAAACTAAAATATGAGTGACCAGCCACTCAATTTCATAAAAAGTGCACGTATGTGTATGTGCATACAATCCATCTACCACTGACCGGCAGTGATTTTATGGAAGAAACCTGTCTGCATCGATTTATAGGTATGTTCACTTAGATGCAAACATGTTTAGCCCTTTAGATAGAAGGTAATAACTCTAATGCACATCCAACAACCCATTTCAAAATGTCTGTTCACTCACGTTCATTTTGAGGGCGCCTTCATATTCAATAAGCCCCGCACAAATAAATCGACGTATCTTTTGGATACATGCTAACATGTTTCCACTTCCAGTTTAAAAAAATTCAATTTTTCATTCTGGCACGTATTTATTATAAGTAATAGAAATGGATAAATAAAAGCAAAAACATAAATAATTTAAAACGATCTCACCAATAGTTAGTGTTTCTTTACGCTTCAGGCATATTTGTTAAACTGGCAATCATACCCCCGGATTTGTTTCTTTTTTCAACTCTGACAATTAGACCCTGTCGGTTATCTCATTATCACGACTCACAAAATGTCGATATATCAACCGTTAACACAACCCAGCAACCCGATCGCCATATCATCCGGGTGGCATAAACCAAGCATTGGCGATACGCCCGCACACGCGTACACAAAGCCCGGGTGGCTGAGTACTCACAATTTCTTCACGAGGAAGCGCACTACTGGCAATTGACTTATTTGACGTCTAGGACACCAACACAGTTGCAATGTGTATAGACAACATACATATAAAGCTATGTTTTCAATTCGCCATCTGATTTAACCTCATTTGGCAAAAAAACTACCCGATTTAACCTCAATCTCGCACTAACACAACTCCACATAGATTAGTCAATATAGCTCACTAAAGAACAAAACAAAACAAGTCCGAATAGTAACCCGTTCTTTCCTAAAAAAAATCATGTTTTTAACTTCATCTGTAATATTATGTTCACACTACAGAGTTAAAACATGTTATGATAATTGGCAACAAGAAAAACGTCATCAAGATAGCGTTAAAACACGTTTTAACTCGTAGTGTGAACGTAGTATAACGTTAACTACTTAAACTATTTCAAAATTATTGCACAATATGGTTTTATTAGGTTCTTTACTGGCACAGTTAACCTCACTGTTCTTGACAGTTCGCTTGTACTGTTTACATGGACTTAGAAAAATTTGTGGACAACTAGATTCGCTCGAAGAAAATCGCAAAGAATTTTTCTAAGTCCATGTAAACAGTACAAGCGAACTGTCAAAAATAAACACTCAGTTCATTTGTGACGTCAGCATAACGTATTCAATAGCTTGTTGCAAAAAACTTGACAGGAGCGAGAACTTTTCAAGTGCGCCGTCATCGATTGCTACGATTCTTGCCCTATGTATCGGTTTCAAAGTATCAATTTCATAAAAAGTGCACGTAGTCAAAAACTTAGTTCTCCTCGTCTACTCAGCTTTGAGTTTGGTATTAAAATGTCAAATTTGAGTACAATTTACTCAAAAAGCAAATACGTAAAATAACCATTCCACACTTTTTTATATAACTACAAAGGAAATTATTGGTACTTCATAAGTCATTTATCTGTACCTCCACGACGTTTTTCGGTTGTTTGTGAAGTCTGGAGATTTTATCCGAGGACATGCCGATCAGCATTTCGTTGTTATGGCAGAAACTACTAAAACACGAAAGGAAGTTAAATTTGAACAGGAGCAACCTCATTAAAACTAACCTTTTAGTCTTCTTAACAATTACTGTTCAACTGCAATCTATTTTTTAAAGTTTTGCCGACGTCCGACTCCACGCATTTTTCTTGAGAATAAGTATTTTTTCACTCAAGACTTTGAAAATGTAATGGTTACTCACGAGTTGAGTTGATTCTACTCAAATTAAAACTCATTTTTTCATAACGCTTCTAATTTTGAAATTGAGTGCTCTGAACTCAAATTTTGAATAGTTTTGAATGAGCGTGTATTATGCTCTAATTTGGAAATTCGGGATGATTTCGTTTTTTCTCCAACCGCGTATTTTTCATTAGTGACTTAATCTTAACTTTAAAACAGGCTTTATTATTTCATTGGGTTCCGTCCTATTCAGCACGAAAAAGCTCATAAGACAAAGTGTAGAATGGCGTCATGAAAGCGCAATGCGGGTAAATAAATAGTTGTATGCAATGTTTCACGCAACAGTCATGAACTCCATTAGTTAATTCATTTATGCTTCCTACATTATGCCTCGAGATGGCTACCGCCCATGCCCTCGTTGAGGTAAATCCTGACTGATTGATAGTTGCAAAACAAGGGTCATTATTGGTCATGTTTGTATTGCAACGCATATAAACAAACACTTTTTCTTATTCAGCAAATTTAAGTATTTGTTCAGCTTTGTTCTAAACTAAGCTGGCCAACTCTGGCGAAAAAATCTGTATACTATGCGAACCGTGTGCCTGATGAACGATTACGTCGCTGAATGATAACGGAATTTTTTCGTCAGAGTTATTCTAAACTCTGAACTAATATATTTTGCGATAAAGATAAGAAGATCATAATCTCATTAACCTTTAACAAGGCAAATGGGTCTCAAGAGCCCGGCTGCAGCTAGTTTGAAAAAACTTGTAATTAGAAATCTATAGTATCGAGCGTTTTCGGACTTTTAATTCTCCACTGATACAACGATAAAAAGAGGCTGAGTCTAAGAAGCGATGCTTCTTGAAGTCATAATTTTAGTTTGCCTTGTGGAGGGTTAATATAGCTAATTAAATAATTTTTTCGAATGAAAACTGTCAATTTCGAAGTAAATACGTTTCAAACAAAATTTAAAAAAAAAACTGATTTATGTGGTTTTCGTTTGAGGCGAAACTGAGTCAGTTCCTAACCCCAACTGCTGTCAAAATGTATGAACTGACAGCGGTTGGGGTTAGAACCTGACTCAGTTTCAGGTTCAAGCGAAATCGCCATTAGTATACATTACTATTCCGACCAACCGGCATTCTTATAATTCTCTCACTGATAGAACGGCAAAAAAAGCTTTGTATTGCACTGAGTCTAAGAAGCTGTGCTTCTTGAAGTCATAATTTTAGTTTGCCTTTCGGAAGGTAATAATATTAATTTTTTGAATGAAAAATGTCAATTTGGAAGTAAATACGTTTCAAACAATATTCAAAAAACTTATTTAGTATACATTACTTTTCCGACCAACCGGCATTCTTAGTTCAACACCAACAGTTCATTTTCCACGTGGTCGAATAGATCAAATGAATCCAATCAAAGTAATGAATTTTCTGAATATCATAATGCGTTCATTTTACCACAACAGAATTGGAACAACAAACTTCCGTCATTCTATGCGATAAGAAGCTTGTTTTGGGAGCAAAATAAGTGATAAATAAGTGATAGATGTTGCTTAGTTTTTCCTTTTTATCAACAGGAAATGAAGTTCGTATTTAGTGTAGTTTTCCTAATAACACTGGCGGAAATTCAGCTGACCAGTTGTACTCTTTCGCCATCGGATGTGAAAAACAAAAACAAAAAACCTAAAGAACTGAAGGTAAAGCTAGGTCCACAGCCATCCAGTGTCTTTGAGCGAGGTCTCATCCAGGAAGAACCTTCGGCGAAGGATATTCTGGTGGAAAATGGTGCTTACTACGAGGAAACAGCACTGAAGAATTTCAAAGGAACTGTCTTAGGTTACGTTACACCGGTTAGTGCCATAATTCGTATGTCAGAGCATTAATTTTAATTGATTTTTCTGGATTTAGTGGAATAATCATGGGTATGACGTGGCTAAAATTTGGGGTGCTAAATTCAACTACGTTTCTCCGGTTTGGCTGCAAGTGCTGAGGAAAGGACCCAAACAGTACGAATTGGGTGGAGCTCATGATATTGATGCCGGATGGGTCAACGACGTGAAGCAGGCTGGTGAAGCGATCAATAATAAAGGTGTGTACACGTTATTGGCTATAGATATTGCACATAAAGAGCACTATTAACCGTTATGTATCCGACGCGGTACCCGGGTACCTTTTTAGATTTCAATCAATGGAATTTCTATGTTTTATCCATAGCTGGAAATTGAAACTTTGTGAAATCTTAGAACTTCACTAAGTCAAGCTTTTGGGTTAATAATATCGCTGATATAGTAAGGGGGAGTTAGGAGGGGCTCCTGATTTTTTTGACATTAAAAATGTCTTACTCCACTATCTGGGGCTAGGTGTCATTCTAAAATTTAAACTATCTCCCATGTAACGAAACTATGTAAGGTTTGCACGCTTATAACTCCGATATTACTAGATGGATTTTAATCATTCATACACCAACCGATTCAGAAACACCTAACTTAAATATTGGTAATAATTTAATACCTCCTCAATAAAAGTAGACTTTTGGAAATTGGTAAAATTAAAAAGTTCACGAAAAACGGGAAAGTTACCATTCGTGAGGCAGATTTCTCAGACAAAGCCGTCAAGAGAGGGCAGCTTAGTTGCTCAATGAAACACGAAAAGTCATAAATAGAAGCAACGCATGTCCGTTTAAACCAGTTGTTGCTCTTATCCCATACGAGCTACATCGTCTCCGGGCGATGCAATAAGCGCTATCGATTTTCGGTAACTTTGGCATTTGCACACACTCGCACCTAAGTGACTAAACCATATACGGTTAGTTTATAAATAGAGGTGACGCGTACCCGTTTGGATCAGTTTTTGTTCTTATGTCGAACGGGTAAGATCATGACTGCAGCGTCTGGGCACTACAATAAGCGGTAGACGCTATGCATTTTCGGCAGCGGTGGCCGTGTGCGGATTTTTCGGGTACCAGCACGGTGTCACAGAATGATTTGCAAAGTGGGTGGACGGGGTGGTTTGGATTTAATTCAATACGGTGTGTGCTGCTTAAGAGTGTTGCGTTTGAAACAATATAGGGTGATGAGCCTATTTTCACCATACTAAGCAAGGTGCCTCACTAATTCGGTAATTTCTTGCCTTACAATCAATGGAATGCGTAAAAATTGACATCAACCGCTTTGCTTCGTTGATAAGAACCAATATAATAACACAAATGCGTTGAAAACAGTAAAATTCTCGTGTTTGAGCACAATGAAAACTCGAATCGAGTGCCCCTATTGTTGCGCCACCATTTGACTCAATGCGTTGAACAAAGATGGCAGACACTGCTCTAACCAACAGCTTCAAATGGGTAGGGTGATAATAGAAACATGGCGCAAATAGGCTCATCACCCTATTTATTTTTATGCATGCGTGTGCGTTGTAACTTGTTAATCCATGTTCACGGCGCTTTGTAGCTGCGTAGGGTAAAGAGCCTATTGGTTTTCATGTTTCATATTTCGGTTATATGTTTTTTATCAGTAAGGCATCTGACAACGTGCTTCTGTAGTTATTGCACTGTTCAGCAGCGTAGTATTTTATATAGGAGAGTACACTCAGGTTTTTTTACGCGGATTTTGAAATTTACTCGGTTTTCATTAACGCGTTTTTTAAATTTATGCGGTTTTCATTTACACGGCCTGTATCCCCTGCGTGAAAAATCTGAGTGTAATTGCATCGGAAACAATCACATTCCCAGCAGAACTTTTTGTTTTCTAATTTCAAACACTTTTGTTTCGTACTGCACACAACGGAAAATTTTAAAACAGAACTTACCGTCCCAGCAGCAGTTTAAGCGGGTGTTCTTTTTCGATTCAAATTCAAGCCATGTCTTAAGCGTTACTGGACTTAAAAT
Organism: Topomyia yanbarensis; assembly: GCF_030247195.1. Classification (NCBI taxonomy): domain Eukaryota; kingdom Metazoa; phylum Arthropoda; class Insecta; order Diptera; family Culicidae; genus Topomyia; species Topomyia yanbarensis. The sequence continues at coordinate 85,505,534 of NC_080671.1, forward strand.
TGTTTTCCCAGTTTATCCAGTCAGAATATATAACATAAAACGCTGCAGAATTGGTTTAATAATACAATGTTTACACTACAGAGTTATAACACGTTTTAATAATTAGCAACAAGAAAAATGTCACCAAGATAGCATAAAAACCCGTTTTAACTGGTAGTCCGAACGTTGCATAACAATGTAATTTATCAAATAACTTCATTTTTCCACCACTAATCGATCAAGAAATACTTAAACTTAAGATTGTTTACTTAAGTTCATTAGTACATTATTGAAAATTTAAATGGAAAATGAAATTTCATATTTCATGGAGAATCTGTATATTTCCGTTGGCGGGCGTGGGCTTCCTCATCACAGCTCTCTATATGGAACTTTTCTTTTGAATATATTTTCTGGACAGACCAGCCTATTTTTACTAGCTGGATCAGCCAAATAATGCCAATCACCTAGTGAGATACTTGATTAATTAATAGATTACCGTTAAAAGACCTTCAATAAATTATGTTTGGTGGGGAGGGTATATAGCAAATTCTAACATATGAAAACAGGCAAGTGAACAAGAACGTGAGTCGATATGTGTGATAGATAAAATTCATTTGCACGCTCTTGAAAAAAGCTACATTTTTAATGTCACCGTGGTCGTGTCCTGTACACAACCCTTTAATTTTTACTACGTAGCAGGCCGACGTGGGTACCCGGGTATCCACGAAACTGAAATACTAATAACTAAGGTAATTTCCAACCGATAATTTCAAATAGTATCCCAGTACTGGAACCTGCTTCCGGAAATCCGGATTCCCGGGAACCGAATGAAGTAACCCGATTCATTGTTACCAAGTCCAAAAGCGTATGAGTTCCTGAATCTAAAACACCCAACATCATGTGTTTTAGATTCAGGAACTCATACGCTTTTGGACTTGGTAACAATGAATCGGGTTACTTCATTCGGTTCCCGGGAATCCGGATTTCCGGAAGCAGGTTCCAGTACTGGGATACTATTTGTGAACTTCAATGGAATAATAGCAATAATCAAAATTCTTGGAATTGCATCAGTAGGCTGTATCTCGTGGTTTTGGAACCATTTGGTGATTTGACCCCGGAACAGACATTCTGGAGCAGGTTCCCGTGGGGCCGTGAGTGGCCATTCCATTCCAATTCCATTTTTTAAATTGCCATAGGGTCCCGTAACAATAAATAACAGACTTCCGAGACAATTTGAAGAGTTTTGATACTCATATTGCTAGGACATTATTAAAATTTACAAATCATACCCGAATACTGGAACATAACCCCGGAAAATCCAGATTACCAAGCACTAGATCCATTCATCCTATTCAATTTTACAAATGAAAAAGTGGACGAGTTCCTGAATTTAAAAAATCTGTCCAAATCGGATAAAGGAAGCCATAGTTATGAGCATTTCAATTTGTGGGTACCCGTTGGCCTGTTAAAGGTGTTTTTTGTTGGACACATAACAGTTAATAAGAATCAACGAAAACAAGTGCTTCAAATGTGGGATGGGACATGGGAGGTTGGCTTTCTTTTTCTCTCGGTTTTGTTTTTTTGCAAGCACAAATCTTTGTGCTTGCAAAAAAACTGCTGCAAATATATATATATATATATATATATATATATATATATATATATATATATATATATATATATATATATATATATATATATATATATATATATATATATATATATATATATATATATATATATATATATATATATATATATATATATATATATATATATATATCCTCCGACAAATGTTGAGCCGAAGAGATACAGTTTCCTGCCAATAAGGCGCACAATTGTTATCGTTTGTGTGAGATGTGCAGAACAGTAAACCTACTATTTTGACTAAGGAGGAGGAGAAATCAATTATTGAATTAATTTGCCAGGCTGCACAATTGGGCTTTCTACATTAACAGATCTCTAGTCGAAAAGGAATGTTTGAAAATTAGTTACTAAATTTCGTTAGTGTCGGTGCCGTCTTTAATCTACCCACACTCTCCACACTCCCTCGGCGTGAGGGCACCGCTTCAAAGGAGAATGATAGACGAGCAGATTTGTCGGATTTTCTGCGGCGTAGAATCCAGGTTTTGGATTGCTTGCCGTTGAGATCGGTTGACACTGGGGGTGTTCAACAGGCTTGCAACCACTGAATCCGAAATAGCAACCAGTGAGCGCAAGCTATAGTTCGACGCATACATCTGGTGGGTGCTGTGTATCCTGTTTAGCAGATTACCTACTGTACCAGTGAAGTGCTTTTCAAGGGATGGCAGTAACGGACAGAGATGCACTGTTAAAGGATCATGCGCAGCACCAGCTAGCAGATAAATAGGAACGAATAGTACCAAGAGTAATAATAAACGCTGCGTTATAACGAGATGTAAAGCATTAATGTCGACACCTCTGGATCGGTTCGTATCTCAACAGGTAATGATATTTGCAGCATACCTTAGCAGGTCAGTGTCGTGAATCGGCGCTTCCACCGAAGCTGGTTTACGCAAGTGTCGCTGTTGGACGGCTGTGTCCCGAACCGGCTCCACTGCTATCTCGCTCGATGCCATCCGTCGACCATCCATGCTCGCTCGTTTGAAAGTCCAGCTGCCCGCTCGCTCGGTCGAGCGTCCTGCTACATGCCGCCTCGTTCTGGTGCCGGCGCCAACTCGAGTGTCCCGCTGCCCCGTCCTGGTAAAAGCACATTCCCTATTGTAGTAGTACCTAACAGTGGCCCAGGTGGATAAGGATTGCGAGATGCAAGAGGCAGAACCGTAGCGTGCGGTTGGCCCCCGCCAAGGGCGCATCCTTAGGGGGCGCTAAAATCTGGATCTGCTTTTTAAAATGAGTGAGCTTATGTCATAAAATTAGTCAGGATAGGAGTATCATTTCCAGCGACACATTATTGTTTGAAAGTCGCACTGAAAATGAAAGCCAAAGCAGACAGTGTAAAGGCGCATAACTGAGACTCTACCAAGGGCGTAAGAACACTGCCTATTAGCCCAGAATAAACAACAAACAAGACAAAGACTTCAAATTTCAACAAAAATTGCTCAGTTTCATAGGAACAAGGGGAACGGAAATATTGTCGTGGTCAGTAAAGCAGACCACCTTTTTAAATCTGTAGCAAAGATCGTAGAGTAAGCTAGATCAATTATCATCGAAAAGATAACCCCATGCCGTACCATGAAAATTGAAGTCCTCTCGATGCCGGGAGAAGTTCCGTAAAGTCCCCAACCTAGGTCGAACCAAGCCTGCATTAAGTTGAATCTCTGGTTGAAATGTTACATGGTTTATGGTGTTCGTGGAAGCGTTGGGAACTTTTTTTTCTGAATTGACCAGGTGCTGTTTGTTTCGTATTTGTGGCAGAGCTTTTTCTTGCTGGTATTTAGCGGACTTTCAAAAAAGAAAAAATATTTTTACGAAGACTCATTTGCTTGTAATTAGTGCAATATGCACTACATGCCTGACGCTCGGTACAATCAACCGATCATGCAGACGATCTTTGTCGAAGAAGACGTCTCGGCAAAAGGTCACCTGACACTAGTTTGAAGGTCCGGTACGATTGTCACTCAAAATCTTCGCTCACTGGAGCAAGGGGTCATGGAAACAGACAATCTCGTCTTTCAGCAGATCCACGCATGCCAAGTTTGAATCGATAACTACACCATCGATCTCAACTTTGTGAGCGGGTATGTAAACGAGTTAGTTCTTCATGAATTTTGTCGTCAGTAACATCATTTGTTTGCTTTTGACAAAATATCACAATCCTGGCTTATCTAGTCGAACTTTCGAGATATCTGGCATAACTGAATATTTCTACGTCTTGCGGAATATTAGAATATATCGCGAACTACCTATGATCCGAAAGAAGATCGGATACGGTCGAACCCAGTTTATTATGTTTGATTTTAAATGGAAGCTCGGATCTTTGAGATGCGACGCATCTTGTTCGACATCCATTTTCAATTCATTTGGGTCTATTGAGAAGTACACTTAATATAGGGTAGAGTGCCAATATTTAAGTTCTTCCTGAAATTTCAAATCGGACACACCTCAAAAGTATTGGTACCTCAAAAATGTCGCTATGCAAAATTAGAGCGCAATCCAAAAATAATGTCCTGAAGCGACGAGATTTGATGTAATGTTGAAAAAATGTCTTTGTGGTATAAAGACTATTTTTGAGTTGAAATGTGACAATGCAAATGTTTTTGTATGCCAAATGTTTTAAAAATTAATGAAATGTCGAAATCTGGTGTCAATTCGGAATGAAACAAGTTTTTTGATTTTCATTTGAAAATCTCAGTTAAAAATTAAAAGTGTCAGATAGGCAATTTTTATTAAAACAATTTTTATGAGAAGACACAAGATCCGTTTTTTCATGCAGTTCTAAGATATTTGGCATAGAAAATAAATTAAAATCAGCCTTTCGAAACCGCAGTATCAACACAAATCCAAGTTTCATGAAGGCTATCTTAAAACAAAATTCAGGGTTTTTTGTTTACTAAATTCGAAGATCGCCTGTTTTCCATACATGTCATTTGCACTCTAATATACAGTCGTCTGAATAGATGCTTTAAACATCTAGCGTCAACTGATTTCCTAAATATGCAGTAAAAGATTTGTTTTTGGAATTAAATCTACTGGATTCAAAGATGTGGCAATGCTATTGCTCTCTCGCTCGATCTATATATAGCACGTGGACAACAGATATATGGAAAATATATGGAGTCGAAATTTATTACATAAAAAATTTACAGAAATTAAACGAGAGAGCAATACAGCATTGCCAAACCTTAGAATCCAGTATATTGGCTGGAATATACATGACATGAACGGCAGTGAAGCATTAATTAAATAGGGAGTAGGTGGGCTATTTCCATGTACACAAATTATTATTTGAATGTCAAACTGAAAAAGAAATCATCATCATAGTGGAATTAAAACGGAAGACAACGGTTAAAGTGTTTAATATAACATTCCACTAAGTCGCTCAAAACAGTGCTTTTGTTAAAGTGTGAAAAAGAAAGCCAAAGTAAACATCAAAGGGACGCAAAACTGAGACTCCGCCAAGGGCGCCAGAAGACCACGCTACGGCTTTGACAAGAGGTTTAGGTTTAGTCGTTAAGCCTAACTTATATGTTTATGTTTATGTTTATTACCTTCACCAACAAGCCCCTTGGCCCCAATGGTGGTTGCTTAAACTAATTACATTTTAAAATTGACAACATTTTCGCTTTTATAGCATTCCGCGTCCGGTTGAAGTCAAAGGCCGTCGCCACACTGTTAAAAATTCGTTGGAGTCCGGTTACAGCGCTCTGGCAACCATAGTTGGTTCTCCTGAACGGAACTCGCAGAAGGGAGTTATTACGTAGAGCTCGAACGCGGGCTTGAGGATCCAGACGTCCGAGGATTGTAGGGCAATCCACTCTGGCAGAGAGTAAGTCCGAGACGAACAGGGCTCGAGAGCAGTCCCTCCGAAAGCTGAGTGGATCGAGGTGTATAAGCTGGCAACGGTTTTCATAGCTCGGCAGCTGAAATCTGTTTCGCCATGGGAGATGACGAAGGGCGAAGCGTATGAACCTGCGTTGGACAGCCTCGATTCTGTCAATCCCGTTCTGGTAGTACGGATTCCAAACAGCTGAACAATATTCTAACGTTGAGCGGACCAACGCGCAGTAAAGCGATTTAAGACAATATACGTCCCTGAAGTTTTTCGCTATTCGGAAGATGAACCCAAGCTGTCGTGATGCCTTATCCACGATGTATGACGCATGTGGTTTGAATGTTAATGCCGAATCCATGATGACTCCGAGATCTTTGATGTGAGAGTGTCTTGGAATGCTCGAGCCGAAGAAATGGTAGTTAAACTGAGTCGGTTGGCGTTTCCGCGTGAACGTAACGATTGAGCATTTGCTCGGGTTTAAAACCATTCTGTTTTGATCACACCACGTGCTAAAGCTGTCCAGATCCCTCTGAAGAAGAAGCTCGGCATCGGTTTTATCCCGTATTTGTTGAAAAATTTTCATGTCGTCGGCGAAAGAAAGGCGGGGTCCTTGTAATGTGAAATTGACGTCATTAAAGTAGAGGAGGAATATTACTGGACCGAGATGGCTTCCTTGTGGTATGCCGGATGTAGCGAAGAATGGTGCAGATCAGTCCTTAATGCTGATTTGGAGTTGCCTTCCATCGAGGTAGGAACGAAACCAGCGCAGAAGTTGTCCATGAATGCCGAGTTTGTGCTTCGCTATTGCGATATCATGGTTGATTTTATCGAAGGCCGTAGATAGATCCATATAAATAGCATCGGTTTGCAATCCGTCAGCGAATCCATCCATTACATATGTTGTGAACGAGAGCAGGTTTGTCGTTGTCGATCGTTTAGGCATGAAACCGTGTTGGTCATCTGCAATGTAGTGTTTGCAGTGAAAGAAAATAGGATCTAACACAACCAGCTCGAACAGTTTTGATACAGCACTTAAACACGATATTCCCCGATAATTGTCAATGTTCGATTTGTTTCCTTTTTTATTAACTGGAAACATGTGCGCTGCTTTCCAGCAGGAAGGGAATATACCAGTAGTGAGTGATAGCTCGAAGACTCGCTGCAAGAATGACAGCATTATCGACACAAATTCGGTTGATGGTTCGTCCTAGAGAAGGAGTTAAATTAGCGGCGGCAGCGACTTGTTGTGGTGGCAAGCGCTCGTTGGAAAAAACGCTTGAAAATTTGTCGGAGAACAGTTGGCAAATTTCCTTAGTATCGGTGCCTAAAACTCCATTAAACGACATACAAGATGGCAAACCGGATTCCTTTCGCTGCTCGTTAACATACTTCCAGAACGACTTGGGCTTGGATTTCAGCTGACGCTCGACGTTTCGCTGGTGTCTAAAAAAGGCGCGTCTGCTTTGTTGTTTGTATTCGTGGTTGAGTTGAAAGTAGTGATTTCGTAATGCAAGTGTCTTATGCTTCGAGAATTTTTTAAATGCAGCTCGTTTGGCAGATTTTAAACGTCTAAGGACGGTTGATTGCCAGTGAGGGTGTTCATCGGTACTAATTGTTCGTTTTGGTACATGGCGGTCGATAAGGTAGTTGAGAATACTAGAAAACGTCATCGCTGCTTCGTTCGCGTCGTCATTGTTAATATTTTCGTCCCAGTTTATATCCAACAGCGTGCTAACGATGCTGTCGTAGTCAGCGTTTTTAAAATCGTAGACGATAGAGCTTGAGACGTCTTCAAAATTCACTCCTAGGTTACCAGCGAATACAAGATGTAGTGGGGGATGATGACGCACCTGCTTTACTAAAGGAGTCGGTGCAGTGCCATTTCTTGCTTGGCACCACGTCAAGCCAGGTAAGTTGAAGTCGCCCAGCATAGCGATATCATCAGACGGGGCGGCGATCGAGGCGATAAAAGAAACGGAGGAAAGATGTACATCGATCAGGCTAGAATCACGAATTCTGTCAGGTGTAAAATACACAACACACAGGAACAGATTGCGATCGGCAAGTTTCACTGATATCCACACTTGCTCGGAGCTCGCCCACCGGTCATCGTTGATCACTCGGGCTTTTATACCACGGCGAACGGCGATAAGCACACCACCGCCTGATGTCTTGTGGCTGTTGAGGGCATTGCGGTCACAGCGGTAGACATCGAATGTTGAACCAAAGACCTGGCGAGACAGAGTACGGTTGTCGAGCCACGTCTCGGTCAAGGCGATAACGTCGTAACAGCAACCCGTGGTCGCGAGCAAATAACTGTCCGTTGATGAATTTAGGCCACCAACATTCTGGTAGTAAACCTCGATGTTGTTGGAGGACGGATCAGGTACAGCAGAGAGCGAAGCCATGTTGCCGTGTAGGAAGATCCTTTCGTCAATCTCACGAACAGTATCGGAACGGTTCACGGTCGCCTGGTCGACTGTGGTGAGGGATTCGAGGCATCCCGAATCAACTGCGTCGCGCCCCAAAATACGACTATCGTCGTCGTCGAGAGAAATGGTTGGCATCTGATAACAAGATGTCGGAGCAAAAGGCAAAAAACTGAAAGCGAAGAATACATCAGCGCTTGAAGTGTTCGGAACAGATGTATATTTGCCATTTGCGGCAGGTTGGAAGACCCTTTCACCCATTCCACACACAGGACCGGGACGACTGATGATCGCTGGCTGCAAGTGCTCGACTGTGGCGGGGGGATCAAGGGCTTCCATAGTGCCAACTGCGGTGCGTCCCAGTATGCGTTGGAACCCGATGGCGGAATGCGGAGAGCAGGAACGGGGTGGTAGCAGCTTGCGGCGAGATTCGTACGATGAGCTAGAAGCGTGAATCGGTTCAACCGTTGTATCGTTACAATTTTTATTATACTTGCCGAGAAAGGCGGCTTGGAAGACCCTTTCCCCACCCACACATACAGGACCAGGACGACTGATGAACGCTGGCAGCAAGGGCTCGACTGTAGCGGGGGGATCGAGGGCTTCCATAGTACCAACTGCGTTGCATCCCCGTATGCGATCGGCATCGATACTCCTTCACAAGGGCGGTGTGGCTTGGTATAGTGGCATGGCCAATCGTTGCGGAGTCCTCTGCAGGACCATTGATGGGCTGGGTTGCATTAGAGAGGTACATGCTTCTTCTGGAGGCGGTGGAAAATCAGTCGGCGGACTCCAAATGTTCTGGGTACGGCTGTCTTCAAATTCCCTGAACAGTATGCCTTGCGGCCATGTGTCAGGATTAAGAGCTGCATCACGGTACTTTGGGTGAACTCCAACTTTGAAGGATATGAAGTTCAAAGTATTGACGTCTATACCTTTTTTTACAAGCGGAATAACCTTTATTATAAAAGCCAATAGGACACTACCACGAGCCAGCAGGCAGCAGTATCTTTTGAAGAGTCCTTCTCAATAACGTACATTTGCTCAATCTATTGAGCTGAGTTGATTAGTGCACAGGACTCGACCCTCCAGGTCTCGGAAAAAACCTTCAAAGTTTGAGGGTTTCGACGCCTTTCTTTTATAAGAAACGTAAAACAAATCAAAACCCTCTCCTTGAGAATTTTCTGCGCACAGGCCTGAACCGTACTATTAATTTTCACCTTCTATTTTACTACACTAACTGTTTCTTATTATGCAAATTATCCTTTAATCTACAACAAAGAACATTGTTAGCACAATACACCATTTACAAAACTTACAGCAAAAATTACATTTAATATTGACAAAAACCGCGCGCACTACTGACTTCCTCGAATGTTGGCACCGAAAGAACATTTTTGTCAGTCGTTCAGCCTGACTTAGCTCGGATGATACCGAAAAACCTCAATTTTTGCGATGTCATCCGAACTGACAACTAAATTGTCAAAACCATGGCAGCCCTTCCAATGGCTGCGACAGCGATGGATGGTATGTTGCGCGACGTTATGCTCACACCGTTGTGATGAGATACCTTGGGTGAGCGCCTACAAACCTTCTGCGTGAGTTACCCACCCGTCTCAGATGACAACCTGGGCTTGGAAGGCCATCACTCACACATTTTGATGTTATACACAGAGTAGGAGTTAGGAAATGGGAACGGGAATGAGAAAGTCTAGCGGCACTTATCAATTTGTCAAAGCCAATAAACAATTATTGTAACCGGTGCTTACATGTAGGACATCTTCGGGAGTATCGCTCAACGATGTATTGCTGGTTGTGCCAGTGTTACTAGAAGATATGTGATCAATTATCTTTCGAAGTCGAACCAAACAGATCATGCTCGTGTCCAACGCGGAGAAAATGTTCCGTCAGATCAATGTCAGCCCACAAGATCGACCACTCTAGTGTCTTTTTTGGCATACCACCACAACAGACAAGATTGACACTTACGAGCTGAATACAGTTACGTGTGGCACTGTTTTTGGCTACCAGGACATTGCAACAGCTGACTTGGATGAGGAGAAACACGTCCCATTTACTGCAAGGGCGGTCATCAACGACACGTACATGGATGATGTGATCACTGGCGCAGACGGGGTCGATACAGCGCTGAAGCTACGAGTTCAGCTGGACATGATGATATCAAGGGGAAAATTTCGATTACGAAGGCGGGCATCGAAATGCTCTTCAGTGCTAGAAGGTATTTCCGAGGATGAGCTAGCAATTCGAACTTCAGATGAGATCGATTTTGATCCGGACCCAAGAGTTAAAATCGTGATCACGTTGAAGTTCTAACTCACGATTCCCACTCTAGAAATTGCAACACCGCTAACTAAACTGTCTGTGATTGAGATTTTTATTCTGCTATTGTGGACGTTACGAGATGAAACCAATAACGGACTAGGTAGGGAATTTCAACGGTGGGTGAATCCTGGAAAAGATACCACGAACAATTTCCGTTTTTCAATCGGATTGAGCGTTCCCTGATCATGCCGGAAGCCTTGAAGATCGAGAATCACTTCTTCTCGGACGCCTCGGAGAAGGCTTACGGCGCATGTCTGTATTTCAGAAGTTATAATGCAGAAGGGGAGATTCCAACTGCTATCCTCCAAATCAGAGATTGGCCCTCTGAAGTGCCAAAC